>NW_019385479.1:25345-97249 GCF_000671375.1 Centruroides sculpturatus | reverse complement strand
TTATTTAATGTAAAATTTTTTTTTTTTTTTTAGAATTCTTTACCAATATATATATAGATTAAATTGTAGATAAGTTTCATAAAACCTATTGCTTTATATTGAAATTTAAAAAACTTTCTAGGCGATTCGAATATACATGAAAAATAGTCGCCTAAAGATGTAAGAAGAGAATGTATTCACCAAAAAACTTATAAATCTAAAGGTAAAAATTTATTTTAAAAGTGATAATCTGTATAAAATAGTAAAATCGGAAAAGAATTCATCTTTCCATATTATTTTTTACTAAAAAACACACGCTTTTATCTTTGTATTTTTTCATATTGAGATGTTTCATAACCAAATATTGTTTTGAGTCTTTCATAATATGAAAAATGTAGAAAAAACTTTATTAATATTTAAGCATTTTATCCAATATTTTAGGATGCGAAAGAAAATTTTTATATCTTATTGTATTACGGCATACACACAACAGTTAGGCCTGTCTGTATTAATCAAATATGTGAGATGTTCTCCTGAATGCATGTTTTCTACTCCTTTTGTTAAGTTTACTTCATAACTATAAAATCGATTAAGACTTTATTATTTGAATTTACTACGTATTTTATCATTATATGAATGATTAATGATATCTTCCATATATATATATAATATTTTGGGAAATACTCGAGGATCTATTGAATATTGTGATGAATCACTAGAACATTATTAATGATTTCTGTTAAACTAAGTTTATATTATTCTAAGAAAATATATCAATAAATTCTTTTTTTTTTACAGTTTACAGTTCTTCTTCTTCTTTTTTTTTCTTCTTGTATTGTTTACCTTTTTGTAATGTTTCTACCTGTATAAAGGTTTTTAATCTTCATATCACAAACTTCTCTAGTGCACTGGATAGTAATCTCATTACTTAATGTATTTTTATAAAAACAAATTTAATCTATAAACACAAAATTTTATTATATCAATATTGTCTCAGGATGTATTAGAGATGAAGGTTATCATCCAATAATACTTAAATTAGATCATCTAAATTAATTTTTATTATTTAATATTTTTAAAAAAAATATCCACAAGAAGAAATATATCGGATCATCTTGTATTATTCTTATTATATTCTTGTATATAATTTATTAATCGGTGTCACGTTTCGGTAATTTATTTACACGTTTTCTCTTAAAATTAACGTATGATTTTTTAAAAAAAAATCTTATAAATAATACTGATAATAATCCAGCAATTGTCTTTAAAAAAAAAAGGAAAGTTCTGTGTATTGATTACGTTTCATTCGTTTGATTCAATTAAGAAATCTCCTTCGAACGGCTCCAGTGACCTTTGAACTAATAATGTTGTGACAAAATGTAGTTGAGTCAATCACTGAATCAGTGGATGATAAAAAGTGAGGGTCACTGTTACAAAAGAGAGCTAGAGGGTCTATTGTCACCTCCCGTCTGGTCCCCAATGAAGGATGGGAAGAGAGAACGTGGCCTATTGTTTGGGAGCATTTCCTTTCAAGTAGCTACATCGGTAACCCGCTGAGTGATTGTTGTTTGTCCTCCATATGAATAAGAATTTATTGGGCAGAATAATTCCCTGTTTAAGAATTCATTTTTATCATTCTAATATTTTAAAATATGCGAAACGTGTCTCGACATTGGTAGTTCTAATGAGAAGATCTTTTACAGTATATCGCTTCCATACCATACGAGCCTACCGTTCTTCCAATAGTATATATCTAATAATAATTTTATTTTTATTATAACTATACACTTCCTTTCAAATTAAATTAATGTAGTAATTGATAGATCTCATCTATCTATTAATTAATGCAGGCCTAATATATTTAATAATAGATTCATTATATACGGTAGATCTATATAATTTTCATTAATTTTATACTAACTCAGTCTACTGTTAAGTGATAAATCACACTCGAGTATACAATTTTTACAGAATTTTAATCTTAATTAAACTTTTACCAAAGATTTTTCTTGTTTTTTTTTACTAAAATTCGTAAGCTGAATTATAAAATATATAATCAGAATATTTTTATCGAGTCTCTTTTGATATTCTATCCCGATTATTGCACACGTAATTATTTTATCAAGTAAATGAGATCTCGCCCCCCAAGAGTACTGTTCTTTATATCAAAGAAATGCTATTCGGATGCCCTAATTGGCTTCATCAAATCTTGGCATTTGATGTCACAATAGGCAGAGTTAACAATAATCACCCTTCATCCAATACGATTAAGAGTCGTACATTGGAAACGTCACGTCCAGTCCCTAAGGGAATAGAAGGTCTACTTCTTCGCCTTCGTGATCGAATGTCATTTCTCAATTCGATCGATCGAATTAACTGAAAATTAAATTGTAAAAATCCGTAATTATAACGTTCCCATTGTAAAATTCCAGTTATAATTCTTTTTATCGATAAATCATTGGTAAGAAAATTAGTTGTAGAAAGAATATATTCATTATCGGAAATTCGAAAATCAAAACTAGAAACTTTACAAGTTAATTCGTTAAAATTCAATTAAGTTCTTGTAGTTCTGACCGAATTGGTTCTAATAAAGAATATCTAAAGACTTTTGCAAAATGTATTTAATAGACTTTTCTACGGAAAAATAATTACTTAAATTTAAATTTAGTAAATGATGCAATTACCAAAGTAAAATTTACTAAAATCCCGAAGAAGGGAGGAAAAAAAAAGTAGAGGATTTTAAAATGATAATTAAACTAAACCTGTCATTATTGTAAATCATCGTTAAGATCGGATTAATATATATAGATTCTTTCAAAAACGGCTTGTACAGGCTCTGTATTAAATGAAGTTGAACTATTTTCTAATTACGTAGGCCACGAAAGAATAATTCCTTTTTTAAAAATATTTTCAACGCTTCTAACATTCAATAATTGTTTATGATGATAAAACGAGAAGANAAAATTTTTTTTTTTTTTTTAGAATTCTTTACCAATATATATATAGATTAAATTGTAGATAAGTTTCATAAAACCTATTGCTTTATATTGAAATTTAAAAAACTTTCTAGGCGATTCGAATATACATGAAAAATAGTCGCCTAAAGATGTAAGAAGAGAATGTATTCACCAAAAAACTTATAAATCTAAAGGTAAAAATTTATTTTAAAAGTGATAATCTGTATAAAATAGTAAAATCGGAAAAGAATTCATCTTTCCATATTATTTTTTACTAAAAAACACACGCTTTTATCTTTGTATTTTTTCATATTGAGATGTTTCATAACCAAATATTGTTTTGAGTCTTTCATAATATGAAAAATGTAGAAAAAACTTTATTAATATTTAAGCATTTTATCCAATATTTTAGGATGCGAAAGAAAATTTTTATATCTTATTGTATTACGGCATACACACAACAGTTAGGCCTGTCTGTATTAATCAAATATGTGAGATGTTCTCCTGAATGCATGTTTTCTACTCCTTTTGTTAAGTTTACTTCATAACTATAAAATCGATTAAGACTTTATTATTTGAATTTACTACGTATTTTATCATTATATGAATGATTAATGATATCTTCCATATATATATATAATATTTTGGGAAATACTCGAGGATCTATTGAATATTGTGATGAATCACTAGAACATTATTAATGATTTCTGTTAAACTAAGTTTATATTATTCTAAGAAAATATATCAATAATTTTTTTTTTTTTTACAGTTTACAGTTCTTCTTCTTCTTTTTTTTTCTTCTTGTATTGTTTACCTTTTTGTAATGTTTCTACCTGTATAAAGGTTTTTAATCTTCATATCACAAACTTCTCTAGTGCACTGGATAGTAATCTCATTACTTAATGTATTTTTATAAAAACAAATTTAATCTATAAACACAAAATTTTATTATATCAATATTGTCTCAGGATGTATTAGAGATGAAGGTTATCATCCAATAATACTTAAATTAGATCATCTAAATTAATTTTTATTATTTAATATTTTTTTTAAAAATATCCACAAGAAGAAATATATCGGATCATCTTGTATTATTCTTATTATATTCTTGTATGTAATTTATTAGTCGGTGTCACGTTTCGGTAATTTATTTACACGTTTTCTCTTAAAATTAACGTATGATTTTTTAAAAAAAAATCTTATAAATAATACTGATAATAATCCAGCAATTGTCTTTAAAAAAAAAAAGGAAAGTTCTGTGTATTGATTACGTTTCATTCGTTTGATTCAATTAAGAAATCTCCTTCGAACGGCTCCAGTGACCTTTGAACTAATAATGTTGTGACAAAATGTAGTTGAGTCAATCACTGAATCAGTGGATGATAAAAAGTGAGGGTCACTGTTACAAAAGAGAGCTAGAGGGTCTATTGTCACCTCCCGTCTGGTCCCCAATGAAGGATGGGAAGAGAGAACGTGGCCTATTGTTTGGGAGCATTTCCTTTCAAGTAGCTACATCGGTAACCCGCTGAGTGATTGTTGTTTGTCCTCCATATGAATAAGAATTTATTGGGCAGAATAATTCCCTGTTTAAGAATTCATTTTTATCATTCTAATATTTTAAAATATGCGAAACGTNTGCAAATCACCAATAAATGGACGTTGAAAACACTTGCTGTACTGATGATTTTTGTGTAATGCCAAATTTTAAACCAGCTCATTAATTAATTGTATTTTAAAAATTAATAAAGTAAAAATGATTTACTAATTCCACTGTATTCATCCGATACGGATTTTGTAGAACTTTACATTGGGATTGAGGAAAATACTAATAGGCCTTATGTACAGTCGACCCCCTATAACACTGTAGATAATTCCGTTTTATATGAATTCCATGTTGTACGAGTCACTTAGATTTTACAAATACGCGAGCCGCACACGTATTTGTAAAATCTAAGTGACTCGTACAACATGGAATTCATATAAAACGGAATTATCGACAGTGTTATAGGGGGTCGACTGTTTATTAAAATACAATACGAATGCGAATGTTTTCTGTTGAAAGGAGAAGAGATTCTCTTTATCATAAAATATAATTTTATAACCGGTAAGCATCGTAGGATAGATTATGAGACACTTAATGATGTTTTCATTTCCATCTCTAATTAGAAAGCATTAATGGGATTTCCTGTACGTCCTGTACTATAATTATGTATTATCTAATATACAGTATAACGTTATTCAGTTATTTAATAATACAGATGTAAATTACGCCATTTGATAAGAAAAATATTATTTGTAATTTAAAAAAAAAAAAAACACACACACATACTTTGATGATAAATTTTGTTAAATTCAATATAAAATCGTGTTTTCGTTTAATTAAAAGTATAATTTATTAGTTTAAATCTAACTAAAATGATCTCCTCTGTAGGTAGATACGCGTTAACAAGACAAACCTGCAGAGTTTTAATTAAATTTGATTAAAAATTAGATTTTATATTTAATTCACTACAACATAACTACTAATCAATCTAACAATAAAATTAATATCATAAAATAGCTAAATAAAATTTTATTCCTAAATTTTCTACTAAAATTCATTTAACTTTCAAATCAACTTACAACAGAAAAGAAAATTTTGTAAATCAAATTGTAGTGAAAGACTGAAATGAATAATTCGTTTTTAACTTATGTGTATTAACTTATTTTAATCGAAAATCAACATATTTTACTTTATTCCAATATAAATGTCGCCATTTTTACAAGCTTTTACGGTAATAAAATGAATATTACTTTCTTTTTTTCTTTATTTATTTTTATAGAAACACGTTAATAATATAAATAATTTAAATTACGATTGTTTCTATTGACGATACACCGCCCATTTAAATTTATTATAAAAGTACAGTCGACACCCCCCATAACACAGCCCGGCACGCGTATTTGTAAAATCTAAGTGACTCGTACAACACGGAATTCATATAAAACGGAATTATCGACAGTGTTATAGGGGGGATGTCGACTGTATATCCAGTGTAGATTATGATCTCCCGTGGCCCTTAGACACGGAAGATTGGGTCCTAGTACGTAGTCTTACCACATCGTAGCTATAGAATGGTAAAATTGCTTAAATTGTTTTCTAATTTAGGGGCCTTCTGAACCTTTAGACACGTTAGATCGAGGCCCGCTACGTAGTCTTACGTCATAACGTCTATTGTAGCTACAGAATGATAATATTACTTTATTCTTTTTTCTAGTTTCGTGGCCCTCTAAGACCCTTATATATATATATATAGGCCTGGCGAAAGATCATACTGTATTTTATATGGAATACGTTTATCATGGAATAAAATTTTATCAAATATAATAAGCATTTAATTAATTTTCTTTCAACGTTTGTTTGTATAATTTAAAGAGGAATTTTAACAGCTTAACTCGGTGAAAAGAAAAGAAAAAAAAAAAAGAAGAAAAGAAAAAGAAGAAGAAAAATTCTAATGCGTGTTTAATGCAATTTAAAAGTATAAAAGTGCCGCTAAGCCTAATTTCGAATATCTTTTATTGACAGAGAAGATCACCCGCTTATTTCTTCCCCCATGGAATTCTGGGAAAACGAAGTCGGGCTAACACATCAAGTATTCATGACGTGGGTAACCAATTACTTAGGAGATAATTAAAGCATCTTGGCTCGGCTCTCTCAGGTCACCACAAACAAAACCACTTTGGATGTTTGTTCCAAAATGATTGTATTCTTTCTTCGTATCCAAAGATTTCAATTTTCCCACCCGATTGAGATTCGAAATGCGACCTGTTAAACTTAATTCCCCTTTGGGATGACGTTTTCTCTTTCGATTATTTCTTCCTGGTCTTCGTATAATCGACATCTAAATATATATTTTTTTTCCTAATAATTTTCTAATTTTGCTTGATGTTAAGTTCTAATATGAGATTTATTAATATGTATTTATGTTTATAAAAAGGAGGGGAGGAGGAGGAGGAGGAGGAGGAGGAGGAAGAGGTACAAACCAAAATGTCTTTCTTTCTATCAGCGATAGTGATCGTAGTGGTACCAGACAGGGTAATAGGCTTAGTAGAGTGCCACACGACTCGACTCAATTCCCCAGTGGCCAAATCTAATGCCATCGTCACCAGCACATCTGGCAACAGAGGGGACAGTAATCGACGTTATACTCACCGAGGCTAATTTCTGCCAACACTATTCGATTTACAAAGTCATTTACTTGCCCGCAATCCCAGGTGTGTAGATTCAATGCCTTAAATACTAACGTTTAAATTCAATGAAGCTCCCTACCTATCAGAATATAATTTCGCCTTTTTAATTTTCCTATTATCCTAATAATTCTCATCTATGCTAATAAATATACCAATCTGTTTAATAAATAAATTATACATTCGTAGTGTATACTGTATGTATGTATACACACACACACAAATACATCTGACGTGGACCTAATAGTTCCTATATATAAACCGTTTCCAAATCGGCAACGAAATGGTAACTTAATAATAATAATATTTACGCATTAATTGGTTAAATGTGTAATCGTATTAGCGATAAACGAGCTTAAATACTGGTTTGCTTATGCATTAAGTTTAAACTACATCAAACGGGATAAGACAAACATTTGTATTATTCCAAATTCTTTATACCTAACACAAGTTTTCCTTTCTTTATTTAAATAAATACTTAAATATACCATTGCTTCTGTAAATAGGTAAGGTAGGTAGGTACTGTACTGTACCTATGACAAGTAATGAATAAATGAAAACAAGATGCAGAAAAATTACAGAAAGTGGTGTACAAGTCGACCCCCTATAACACTGTTGATTTTTCCGTTTTATATGAATTCCATGTTGTACGAGTCACTTAGATTTTACAAATATGTGTGCCGGGCTATGAACGGATCACGTATTTGTAAAATCCAAGTGACTCGTACAACACGGAATTCATATAAAACAGAAAAATCAACAGTGTTATAGGGGGGTCGACTTGTATATGAGATCACAATTAATATACATAATATAGTTTAATTCACACAATATAATAAGCGATGAAAGACTATACAGGAAATAAGTGTATTTACACTTGTAGTTGTTTAAATTAAATAAGATTTGCCCCGTTTCCTATACACTTATAACTTTCATTCCACTTTAAACAAATGGATTAGAATTTAATAACCGTTTATTTTCATAAAAACTTTTAAATATTTAAAATATTCATTAATTTCTTTTTCTAAAATTACTTAAATAATAATATATAATTTCTTACAGAATAATTTATGAGTAGATATTCAAGTGCTTATTGCTTTTATAATTCTGTTAAGTAGCGCATTTATCGGCGTTAGAAAATAAAAAATAAATGATTAGAAATTTTTACTTATAAATGAATGCAAATTGTATAGAGAGCGGAATATTTTGATGTGTTCAAATAAGAGTTTTGTATATTAAGAAAGTAATTTACAATAAGCCTGTTCATTTAGCTAATGAAAATCAATTTCTTAAAAAAATTACCCAACCAATATATTAGTTATTTATAAGAATTAAAAGAGGGATGTTGAAAAATTTCCAGGCGCCTTTTCCATTAACTCTAAATGCATTTTTAATCTTAAAAGTTAGTATTAAAAAAATATATATATATTTTTAGTTACTATTAAGGCGAATAATTAAATAATTTACTGACTTTATTGGTGTTTTATTTGTTAATTTTGGGGGGGAATATATATATATAAGAGAGTGATAAAGTTTTTAATAGAAGTAAGTAAATGTTATTTTATTTTTATAAAGAGCATATAATAACAATTGCCGTTAGCGGATTGCTGGAAATTGGCAGTTAGAAATATGTAGACGACAATTTCGGGTGTATAAATTGAAAGTGCGAAACATCATTGATCCCAGATGTTTGCGAAGAAGGGGACCCGAGACGAACGGAATGTTTATCTTTAAAAAGTTGAGATTGGATAAGTGCTCTGTTATCGGAAGGACGAAAAACCGAAGACAAGTTTGGCAAGTGAAACCCGGAAATGCAATTACGGTTGCAAAATATATAAAGTATATTAGGGTTTTTCATAAATGGAAGGTGCATCTCATTTCTCTTCGTCATTTGGCCATCTAATTTAGGACGTCCCGCATCAATATTAAGAAAAAAAAAAGGGAATGGAAGGAGCAAAGTGGATGCATCTTATCTCCATAAATTCGTTTGTCGATCAACATTTGGCTGCGAAAGAGAAAAGGCAGAGTTTCTCAGTCGGTAATTCTCATCGAAGCATCAACTCACGAACGTCTTGGTGCAATTAGAATTCACCAGGAGCAAAGAAAATCTTCTCCCTCCATTCGACCTCCTACTCTTTCCTACCGAGCACTTAACCCTAACTGTAAAACGTCGGCCGATTGCAATTTGTTGGCGTCCACGGTGTGACAGCTTGTCTTTCCACCTAATGACATTAAAGGAAGGCAGTTTATACTTCTGTACTTCAATTGAACCGCCCGAAATAGTAAATAATACAGAAAGGAGAGGGGGCGGGATGAAAGGGGAAGGAAAAGCGCAACCAAAGGCGACATCCGCCTTTACTCCGGCTGTGTGCCTATAAATATTTCACACCAACCGAGACACTGCAAGCACGGCAACATGACAGATAGACACCGCAAAACAATCTAATTATTTTGCCCCTAAAGCTTCGGCCGTACGGCGAGCAGTAGACGAGTCACAATACCGTTATTAATATATGTATTTACGTAGCGTAGCTTGCTTAATGGAGGTATTGAATTAGTGAAAAGCCGGCGTCCCCCCCACATCTTTACCTTTTCGGTGGGTTCTACCCTCCCTTTAGTTTGTCGGTAGAGAAGAACAGAGCCTAGCCGCCATGTAATTCCGTTAGAGTCTGGCTAAACGTATTTGACGGTTACAGTCATAAGCATAAGTCAGCGAGCTTTCAGAGTTAACCTGTTTAGGAGATGGTATCAGCGGGTGACTTAACAAGGTAATTGGGTGGGAGCGCAGTGAATTTTGCTAGCGAACCACCGCATCGGAGAAGGCGGTTCCTCCTTATAAATTTATACTCTGTTTCCTACGGTCCTGATGTAATCAACTGATATCTTTGCCAACAGATAATAAATCAAGAGGTAAATATCTATATATGTCTACTTCCTTTCTTCTTTTTATTAAGTCTGGAGAACGAAGGCGGTCCGAAATTTCCTTCTCCTTCTCAATGTAATTTTCTTTAAAAGCGGAGAGTGAGCTTTTAAAGTTTCCCATCTTGAGTGACGCTCGACCGACTTAAAAAATTTCAAACAACTTGTTGGAGAGAGCAACAGCGGCTACTCTCGAATTATTCTATTAAATATTTGATCCCAACTTTATTAAATTTGTCCGCATATCCGATATCTATTTTTAAAACGCCTTGAAAAAACACTACTCGGTTTTAATCAATTGAAGAAAATAATGGATTTTTGTAATTAAAAGACACCCCTTTTCTCTACTTTCGCCATAAATCTCGCTTCTGTTAACGACTACGTTCCGCTTGGCTGCTATTTTGTTACAATAGTCCGACCCAAATCGCCAAACTTGGTCTCTTCCGGCTAATTACTGCGCTCGCTTCCTCTCTAAAAACACCGATAATTAGCAAATATAAATAAATATCAGTTCCGGTTGCATTGCTTTCTAAATAATTATCAATAATTAATCATAATCAATACTCCCTCTCTCTTTCTCTCTCTCTCTCTCTACCTCGCAACAAACACGTCTAATTAATACTCTTTATTATATTCTCCTTTTATTTCCACTAATCTCACTAAACAATAATACTAATCTTATTGTTCTTCTAGGCCTACTGTCAACAATTGAAAAGAACAACTTACTTTCGAAATTAAGGAGAAGAACGGAGTATTTTTACGTGTAATTGGACATTTAATAATCAAAAATAATTGGTAGAATAATAAATAAAAATACCACCCCGAAGTATCGATGAAAACTCTATCAATTGATTTAGTCAAAGTATCGAGATGACCAATAGCTTCTATGTTATAGGCCTAGACTAGAATCAATGTGGTTAGCTCCGGTGAGCCACAAGGGAGTCCGGATTCGATTCCTGTTGAATAGAGCACTTTTCTCGTCCAAGGCAGCCACTTACATACTCAGAGGAATGCAGGTATCAAAAGCAACAGGAAAATGTTTTTATTATTATAAAAATAATATATTCTCTCTTAAATAAAATTCACTAAGTCCAATTATTCTTTTATACGAGGAACGAAAAAAAAAGAAAATAAAATANCAATAATTTTTTTTTTTTTTACAGTTTACAGTTCTTCTTCTTCTTTTTTTTTCTTCTTGTATTGTTTACCTTTTTGTAATGTTTCTACCTGTATAAAGGTTTTTAATCTTCATATCACAAACTTCTCTAGTGCACTGGATAGTAATCTCATTACTTAATGTATTTTTATAAAAACAAATTTAATCTATAAACACAAAATTTTATTATATCAATATTGTCTCAGGATGTATTAGAGATGAAGGTTATCATCCAATAATACTTAAATTAGATCATCTAAATTAATTTTTATTATTTAATATTTTTTTTAAAAATATCCACAAGAAGAAATATATCGGATCATCTTGTATTATTCTTATTATATTCTTGTATGTAATTTATTAATCGGTGTCACGTTTCGGTAATTTATTTACACGTTTTCTCTTAAAATTAACGTATGATTTTTTAAAAAAAAATCTTATAAATAATACTGATAATAATCCAGCAATTGTCTTTAAAAAAAAAAAGGAAAGTTCTGTGTATTGATTACGTTTCATTCGTTTGATTCAATTAAGAAATCTCCTTCGAACGGCTCCAGTGACCTTTGAACTAATAATGTTGTGACAAAATGTAGTTGAGTCAATCACTGAATCAGTGGATGATAAAAAGTGAGGGTCACTGTTACAAAAGAGAGCTAGAGGGTCTATTGTCACCTCCCGTCTGGTCCCCAATGAAGGATGGGAAGAGAGAACGTGGCCTATTGTTTGGGAGCATTTCCTTTCAAGTAGCTACATCGGTAACCCGCTGAGTGATTGTTGCTTGTCCTCCATATGAATAAGAATTTATTGGGCAGAATAATTCCCTGTTTAAGAATTCATTTTTATCATTCTAATATTTTAAAATATGCGAAACGTGTCTCGACATTGGTAGTTCTAATGAGAAGATCTTTTACAGTATATCGCTTCCATACCATACGAGCCTACCGTTCTTCCAATAGTATATATCTAATAATAATTTTATTTTTATTATAACTATACACTTCCTTTCAAATTAAATTAATGTAGTAATTGATAGATCTCATCTATCTATTAATTAATGCAGGCCTAATATATTTAATAATAGATTCATTATATACGGTAGATCTATATAATTTTCATTAATTTTATACTAACTCAGTCTACTGTTAAGTGATAAATCACACTCGAGTATACAATTTTTACAGAATTTTAATCTTAATTAAACTTTTACCAAAGATTTTTCTTGTTTTTTTTTACTAAAATTCGTAAGCTGAATTATAAAATATATAATCAGAATATTTTTATCGAGTCTCTTTTGATATTCTATCCCGATTATTGCACACGTAATTATTTTATCAAGTAAATGAGATCTCGCCCCCCAAGAGTACTGTTCTTTATATCAAAGAAATGCTATTCGGATGCCCTAATTGGCTTCATCAAATCTTGGCATTTGATGTCACAATAGGCAGAGTTAACAATAATCACCCTTCATCCAATACGATTAAGAGTCGTACATTGGAAACGTCACGTCCAGTCCCTAAGGGAATAGAAGGTCTACTTCTTCGCCTTCGTGATCGAATGTCATTTCTCAATTCGATCGATCGAATTAACTGAAAATTAAATTGTAAAAATCCGTAATTATAACGTTCCCATTGTAAAATTCCAGTTATAATTCTTTTTATCGATAAATCATTGGTAAGAAAATTAGTTGTAGAAAGAATATATTCATTATCGGAAATTCGAAAATCAAAACTAGAAACTTTACAAGTTAATTCGTTAAAATTCAATTAAGTTCTTGTAGTTCTGACCGAATTGGTTCTAATAAAGAATATCTAAAGACTTTTGCAAAATGTATTTAATAGACTTTTCTACGGAAAAATAATTACTTAAATTTAAATTTAGTAAATGATGCAATTACCAAAGTAAAATTTACTAAAATCCCGAAGAAGGGAGGAAAAAAAAAGTAGAGGATTTTAAAATGATAATTAAACTAAACCTGTCATTATTGTAAATCATCGTTAAGATCGGATTAATATATATAGATTCTTTCAAAAACGGCTTGTACAGGCTCTGTATTAAATGAAGTTGAACTATTTTCTAATTACGTAGGCCACGAAAGAATAATTCCTTTTTTAAAAATATTTTCAACGCTTCTAACATTCAATAATTGTTTATGATGATAAAACGAGAAGATCATCTTTAACAAACAGCAAATTCGATAAATTACGCTCGGAAACGAATAAATTTAAAAATTATTTAATTAAACAGAAATTAAAAACGTTGTTAAAAGGAAGAAAGTAAAAAAAAAAATAGCGATAAAGAACGTCCAGGCGTAGCAAAGATCTTTCTATGGCTAAGCAGCGAAGGAGATCGCATGGAGGATAGAAGGCGAAAGCCATCCGACATGTCCGCCTTTGCCCAAATTGGATCACAAATTCAATCATCGTTCTGGACTGCTCTCAAAACAAATTTGCAGTCTAAATTGCCTTCATTGACTCGATCAAGGGTTCCAAATGGGAACGTCCGATGTCTGATGCAATTCGGGTTGGTCTGGCCACCCAGGTCCCCTGTTGCGGGCTGGGCGAAATCAAATCAAGCCAATGGGTGCCATGGAGGCAAAGCCCCTTCGTCTGCCACAGGTGATTCGATTTCACTTGGTACGTCACCTCATTTGTGATCTGTGAATAGCAGTAACCCAATTTTCTCCTACTCGCCTCGCTTCGATCGGCTTCGAAGCAAAAATTCCCAGCATCTAGTCCGTTGGGAAGATAGTTCTCGTGACGGGAAACCAACCCCGTTTTATCATTCAGCCGATGGAAAATGTAAAATATAAAAATATCATATTTTTATTTCTCGCCGAAAAATAATTTAATATACGAAAGTATAAACAACAGGCCCTACCCTAGCGAGTTACAAGGCCCTTTCTTATATTTTATTTTAATTTCATTACTTATGTTCCTTCCATTTTTATTTCCAATGCTTCTTTTCTTATTTCGTTTTTATCGATGTCCCTTTTTAATTTTACATTTATTTTATTATTATTAATATCACGATAAGATTATTGTTCCTGTGCATCATTATGAATATTTTTAGTGACAATTTTTAGTGAAACTTTTAGTGACAGTATTTAAGTACTACGATGATGTTAATTCAGGGACTGACTTATTAAAATTTTCGAAATTCATAATAATTTAATTAATAGTCATTATGAATGATCTTTACCATTAAAATATTTTAATAAATTTCAAGTTTAAGGATTTCAATGAAACAAATACCTTAATAAGTAATTTATTAAAATTAAGAAAAATTTAACCAATAAAAGAACAGATTAAAAACTTAATAATTACAAAGTTTATTTCCTAAAACACTTTAAAACTTTTCTAAAGTACTGTACAAGAAATCAATTTTTAAAATTATAAGTAAAAATATTTTAATTATACATTTATAAAATCCGTTTTAAAAGTTAATAAAAAGTGTAATTTTATACAAACTTATAAGGTTAATCATATATACTACTATAGCCTCTTGCCGTTATTATAACTAGTATAATTTTTTGTTAGTACACAGTTAAACTTTTATGGTTTATCACACTGACTCAATTGACAAGAAGAGTTTATTAATTAATCATATGGATCAATATACAGTCACAATATTACCAATCTAAAATGCATTTCGGGCTTTATAATGACCCCACTTTAGTAAAACATTTTAGTAATATAAACATTAGATGCTTAACGATCTATTAAAATTAAAGTAGATATATAACAAGGACAGTTGAGAATTAAAAACAAAATTATAAAAACACACAACTTTTTTTTTAAAAAAAAATCGTTCCTTAGCTTTTAATTATAATTCCAATTATCCTCTTCTACATTTTCCCTTTTCACTATACAGAATAACTTTTCACTTTATTAGATTTGATTTAATTTAGGGGAGACCGGGGCAAGATCGGCATGTTAAGCTTTACTTAAATTTTGTGTAATAAATACTGCTGTAAACTGAAAAGAAAGCTTTGCATATAGTCTATTGGAATGTTACCTTAATATAGAACTGGTTAAAATCAGTTTNTTTTAAAAAAATTACGTTTTAAATTATAAATACATTCGAAATATGAAAATATATCAAAAGCAAAAAAAAAAAGAAAAAGAAATAATAGAGAATATAACACATAAATACATAAGAAAGAAATATTTATTGACCATATAATCAAACATGCAAGTTGCGCTCATATACAGCAGCTAACATGGAGGTTTACATCCATTTAATTACACTTGAATACATAACACACATCTACACTATATACACTAATATTTCAATCTTCCTACCGGATAAAACCATTGAAACAAGGATGAATTGTTATTGTGGCAGCCAGCTCGATTGTACTTCCGGTTTTATCGAATGTATTTTTTATATTCTCTTCGCCTTTTTCTTCTGTTTCTTCTTCTTCTTCTTCTGTTTCTTCTTCTTCTTTTTTTTTTTAAATGTCTGTTGGATTGACGACCGCTGATTGAAGGACGGCCTGAGAATGCTCTCGCGCCTTTCGTCGAAGATCTGTGACACTTGACGTTGTCGGATCTCGTGAACATACCAAGTTATGAGAAGTTGAGCATTGCGATAAAGGTTTAGAAATGCAGCAGGTACACATTGAGAATGCTAAAAAAAAATAAAAAGAACGACAATGTTTTAACGAAGGTGATCTTATAATCATTTAAAACAATTACTAATACACACGAATGATCCATTATTAAACTTTTACCATTCGCGATTCACTCTTATTCGAGAAAATTTTACTCCACCCCGTTAAAATAGGTATATAAATAAAATCATTTACTAACAATAAATCATAAAACAATTCTTTCGTATACATATTTTTTTTTATTTTCTTTTTTACTATTCATTAAAGATAAGAGTAAATGTGCATACTAATGTAGTGTGTGTGTTTTTACACACAGAATTAAACCTTGGGTGAATGTGTGATACTACAAGAAACGGGTCATCTTCAACGTGTTTTCAGAATAGACCGACATTTTGATTTTATAATATTCGATGCTAAAAAACGTCGCTTCGCATAAATACTTAGTGTTAAATTTTTTTCGAGTTCCACCCCCTTTTGGGGTCGCGATCTACAGTTTAAGAAGCCGGTTTTAAACTAAATAGGTTCATTAATTAAATCAAAATATAGGACTGATTATTATAGGTTTAAATCTCGAGAATTTTCCTATCAAAACTTCTGTTCTTAAAACAGAATCGCATTGATTAGGTCACTAAGAAGACAAATTTCTTGGCTTATTCTAAAATCTGATACATACACACTCACATTTTGATAAATATAAGAATATTATATTAATATATTGAAAAGATTATGATAATTAATACGAATTAATCACTTGACTAGCAAAAATTAAAATATATAAACTTTGATTAACGATTAAAATTTATTATAAACGAATAAACTATTATCTTGGATACGTAATGCCTAATTTATATTTTATTAACTTCACAGATAAGTTACCTTTTATAGGAAAAGTCGGTGGTCCAAACTGATGACCCAGATGATGAGGAAAATAAAGAGGAGGTAGAGGAAAACGGGGATGTGTCGTAGATGCGGCATCTAGACACGATTGGCTATTCAGTGAGCTATAAGATAAAGGAAATAAATTATAATTCGAAAGCTAAAATTTATATAATTTACAGTAGTTAATTAGCTGTTAACTAACCTGCTAGCGAAACTCGGAAAGAGAGATGATGTTCTTAAGGAAAATCCCGAATCCAAACAGGAAGACGTAGCATCTTTAAGAAAACCAGATTCCGATATATTAACACTGGATCCGGCTGAGCACCTGTTCAATATGCTATCCCCACTTAATCCTGGAACACGACACGCATCCGTTTTATCGCCAGTTGAGTCACTTCTTCCCGTTTCCGTATCCGTATTCACTTGTTCTTCATCATCGTTCGGTTTCTGCGAATCTTCTTTAGCTTCTGCCGTGATATCATCATCATCGTCATCATCGTCGTCAACAGAATCGGTCACTTTTTCTATCGTCGAACAAGCCTGACCCGTTGATTCGTTATCTGCATTATTATCCGAAGTTCCTCCTCCAGATTTCGATTCTCTTTCTTTTCTCAACCTTTCTGCTTTTCTCCATTTTGCTCTACGATTTTGAAACCAAACCTTAAAAAAAAAAAGAAAAAAAAATAATAATACACAGAAAAATTTATAAAAATTCCAAATACTTTTATCAAAATTTCGTATCAGAAAACCTCTACGCGTACAATTACATGCAATTTTCGCTGCCTCTAATAATCCGCATCACATACGAATTCTTCGGATAATCAGTGAATTTCATAGTTAAAAAAATAAATTTATTATTGCGATAATAAAATAAATTTAGCATTGCCTGAACCAAATAAAGTCAAATTTAAATTATTCACCGTATACCGCATTAAACTATCTCTCAATATAAATTTCTGATGTATGATAGGTGCCTTCACCGTTGATATATTATATAAATTCACTTTATCCGTATTCCTGATCTAATTTTAATATTAACGTCATGTAACTGATAATAAATTATTGTATCAAATATGCAAAATTTTATTACCATGTGTAATAAGTGTACCGAGAGCATCAGAACCGAGGGATGCTCATCAACTATATATATTATATAATACAGGCTCATGTTTAAATATCGAAGGCAATTAACATGACAGAAAGATAAAAACGTATGCTCTTTGTATACAAAAATAGTATATTTTTCTCTCGTCTCTTCAATTTTTAGTTAGAAAATTATAAGAGAATTTATAAGCTTAATCCTCTGTAACATTTTATAGAGTAAATATTCTGTATTTTAAATATAAATTCCGTATTTATTTTCATATAAAAATATAAATATTGTATACTTAACGGGTCGGGTTTAATTTTTAAATACGATTAAAGTTAATTAAATTGATTAAAATACGAAAATAAAAATAATTAACCATCGGTTTTGTAAATTATAAAGCTAAGCTTATCTTTAACATAAACATTAGACAAATTAATACATTTGCTATTCCGATTAACCGGAATGCCGGATAAACAAACATATTTAACATATAAATCTCAGGCGAAGATAAATTGTAGGAGAAGAGAAGTCCTTCATTATATATATAGCATTATCTGACGTAAAGCGCTTGTTATTGGTTAAAATTAGATTTTCTAAGCGGAAATTTTAAATTAATACAGTCATAATGACTAGGAAAATGTCATAGTGTTTTCTTAATTAACTTCTACTGTTATAATTCTAGCAATTTGCGTGACTTATTATCAGCTAACGGTTTAGAACGAAGATGTCAATTGGAGCTGAAGGGCGTTGGTTCACTCGTTTATTATCAAGGGATTAAGGTAATTACGGTAGGGATTATAAAAATGAAATAATTTCTGATTGAATAAATAGTGTAAAATGCCAATTAGAACCGGGCAAACCAATTGAAAAGTATCGTAAATTTAATTTAGTAAAATTACAATACCTTTTTTTTCTTATTTTTATTTTTTTATTTTGGTAATTTCATATTGCATGTGAAAGCATCATTTTCTAAAATCATCAACGTTTAATTGTTTACAATTATGTTCTATGCTCTCCTTTACCCACAGCATGAATCATAACACATGCAAGGAGTGTTATACATGGCTGAGTTTACTCATTTGATGACCATGTTCATACACAATTCATTCGATGTTTTAATTAAAAAATATATATATTTATTATTTATTAAATATAAATTTACCTTACTACCATTTATATAATTTTAAACATGAAAATAATTATTTTCTATATATATATATATAAGCCCATTTATAAAGTAGAAAATAATCATCACGTATCCTGTTGACGCAATTTAAAAGAAGAAGAAGAGAAGAGGAGGAAGAAGAAGAAGAAAAAAAGTTTGATTAATCTTAAGAATTCTGAAAAATTCTAGATTTAATATGGAAAAAAATAAGATTAAAAAAGCAATTTTAATATTGAAATTTTTGATTACATAAAAATTTCGGCCGACATGAAATAAAATTAATAAGATTGCATCAAATCGTCTTTAAGTAGACTATAACTTGATTGAAAACATCTTTTAAAATATTCTATTCATTCAAAAACAAATTAGAACATATAATAAATCAAAACATTACTTTTCAAAGCATCAATAAAGAAGAAAAAAATAAATAACGGAATAAATA
Source organism: Centruroides sculpturatus (assembly GCF_000671375.1). NCBI lineage: Eukaryota > Metazoa > Arthropoda > Arachnida > Scorpiones > Buthidae > Centruroides > Centruroides sculpturatus. The sequence continues at coordinate 77,823 of NW_019385479.1, read as the reverse complement.
TATATTTACGTTAAGAAAAATGTATAAAAATCTCAAACATTCCCTATAAAATTCGTCGAAAAACGAAAAAAAAATATACTAAATAATAACGAGTCTGTCATATTTTATATACATATTTTAGGCCATTTAAAAACAGTTTTAACGAGTCTTTAATCGTATTTTATTTTATAACAGTTTTAAAAATAAAATTAAAAATTTCTTTATCAAACGTACTAACGGAGAACGTACAAAAAAAAAAAATGTACATAATTTTTGTTGTTTCTTGAGCAAGTTTGAGTCATAATATTTGCAGTTTTATTAATTTCTTTAAGAGAGGAAATTTGTACATTCTGTACAAAACTTGTAACCTATTAATATAGTAGAGTTTAATGACTCGCGATTATTAACAGATTCAACTTTTCCACAGAACTAATTAAGCAGACTGCAGACTAGGCCTATGTATAAACTTTGAAAACTATTAAATGCGTTTATAGCAGTGTTTATGAATTCCCCGGCGTTATTTCGTGCGTGTTTATGTCGATAATCACGTGTTTTGTAGATTTAAATCTACCCAACTTTCATGTTGTCATTAATCAACGTTTACAACGCAACCGTACGTATTTGCTGAAAATTATTTGTAGCATCGTAAAAACTTATATATATGTATGTATATAAACACACAAATACACCTTTGCATTTTCTTACTTAATACTTGTTTGGTGTTTAAAAAAAAATGACAAACGAAGACTGTTTTTCGCTTTTAATTATGGTAAAAAAACAAATAACTTGTGTAAAACGGACTTTCTATAACGTTAAATCTACTTCTCCTTTTATATTTAATCTATTATTGTTTTTGTCCGTTTTATACAGTTTAAGTGGGATAAAATGTCATCTTCTTACTTGAACTCGAGCTTCCGTAAGATTAATTTTCATAGCCAGATCTTCTCTAGTGAATACATCGGGATAATGCGTCTGAGAGAAGGCCTTCTCCAATTCTTCTAACTGAAAACATTTTCATAATTATCATTTTGATAGAGGAAGATTTTTGTCCATCTTCCTTCAAAAAAACCTACCTGTTGTACAGTGAAGGTAGTTCTGTTCCTTCTCTGTTTCCTTCGAACGAAGGTGTCGTCGTGTAAATCACTTTGATAACTGTAGCTATTATCTGCGAAGAAAAATCAAACGTGACTTGGGGTATAATGTGTTAACTCGATACTCTAATCGACGCTATCATTTAGACGATTTTGACAAGCATTCAAGTCTAGTCGGGTCCAATGGCTGACAAATCGAATCTAACTCCTGTACTACATGCTGTAAATTCATTAGGTTATTATGCCTGGGGCTAGGAGACAAGATGGGCGACTTGACTGAGCGCAAACAAGAGAAACCGACTGTACAAATCGTGGCTGTTTCCAATTTGAAGGAGATCTATTCAACCGTCCTAGGCGAGATAATTGAGCGAAGTGATGCAATACACGATCGACAATTTTACAAACAGAATAGAAGCTTATAACTTCCATCAATGATACTCAAATATCCTCAAGCAATACTCCATTCACTTGTTTGTATGGGGGTTTATTTTGTAAAGATTTCCTTTATTTTTTTTTTCTTAATTTTTACACAGATATAAATTTAAGTTTTTAAAAAAATATTTATATATATATATATTTATATATAATGAATTTTTAATAGAGAATGATTTTTTTATTATCTGTTTAATTTCCTGTATTATGTTATAATTGCCCTCCAGGTTTATTTTGTGGTTTAGAAAGAGTGTTAACTAAATAAAAGCTCTCAATAATAATATATTCTATAAAGGCTATTACTGTTGTATTTATTTTGTAACTGAGGAAGGTGAAGAATAATAATAATAATAGAGAGAAGTTCGGCATATGAGCTTTTTATTATGTTCAACAATTGTGTAAATTTAGTTATTGAAGATATTGCAACGATTTTAATATTGTTACTCAATAGTTTCTTATTTATCATTCTAAATAGTTTTTATTCGCTTCCCGTTAATAACAAGTAGAAAATTCGTTTTCTTCTCTTTTAAACTGGTCCATTGAAAGCGATTTTATAGAATTTTTAATGTATAAATTTGTATTAAATTAACTGTAAACATCTTCAATTAATTAAGCTTCTTCTAAATAAATTCTTATGAGAATTTTCTTTAAAAATTCATTTTATACAAATCTAACTTGATAAATAATTAACTGTAAAACTTATATTATAAAGTTTATCAATAATCTTTGATTCAAGATCAAAGATGAAGCAAAGACAATCAAAGTATTAAACAATGTATAGAAAAATAATTAAGTAGCTTCAATATCATATTTTAATAGCGATATCCTTCGAATTAATTTATTAAAATATTATTTCTTTCTATAACAATAATTAAAACACTTTTACAAAACCGACATCAAAGGAATTTAATTAAAAAAAAAACAAATTTTATAGATTAAGATTAGAAGCGAAGTCTTTATCCAAGAGAATTGAGAGTGTTTGAATGGTAAATTTTAATAGAATCGATCGTTAATTATTATATTTTATCATTAAAAGAGACTAGAATAAAGAGAAAAACACAGAATCTGTTACTTACAAGGAGAGACAGCTGAATACAGAGAGAAAGGGATGGGCGCGGGTCGAGATCCAACAGTTGCAGGAGATACAGTCAGTGGACAGTGATAACAGAACATATCAAACTAGAAGAGACGAGAATAGTGAAAAATAAATGGTTTATAGAATTGTATATACACTTAAATTTCTATATATTTAATAATATTTTGTTTAAAATTATATAAATAATCTTGCAAGAGATAAGATATAAAGTATCAATTTTTATTTTCGAAATTTCGCCATAGGCCTATTTATTGTTAATTGCTTGTATTAATCTACTTTATATTCAACCGAAGCAATTAGTTTTATTTTTATAAACCTTTTTCTTTTTTTTTTCTAATTGTTTTAATTAGTTATATAACGTTCCACATTCGTCATATTTATATTCAAAAGTTTAAATTTTCGTTTTATATAGAATTAAAACTAAATTGTTTTACAATTAATCACACAAAGTAGACAAGGAAAACAATTTAGCAGAAACGATGCCAGTAATTAATCTAACAGACAGAGAAGAATGACGTGACTTTTCTATATAAAATATGATTTTACTCCAATAAATTAATATAATATCAAGATGATTAATCTATATAAAATATTTAAATTTATTATAAATATTATAACACGTAACAGTTTTAAGATGTTATAAATAATATTCTAGAAAAGTTACTCAATTTAAAGATGATAAAATCAGTGGAAAGTGTAAAATAAATTCTATGAAATTACACTCGTAAATTGCACCAATAAGATAAATTGATTATTCAGATAAAGATCTCTTGAAGTTATTAAATTCCATCTTGATATCAAGTAATTTTATATCAAGCTTTAGTTAGTTTATGTAATTTAATCTAAGTAATATCTTATGAAGATAATTATAAAATGATATTCTATATTCCTATATATATATATTAATATATCAATGAAAGTGTTTAGACATTAATGGCAATTTCTCTACCGGAATTAAACTAGAATTAAATGAGGATAATTAAAAAAAAAACTGTATAGATTTTTATGGATATAAATAAATTAAGGTTAGAAATCAATTAATATATAATCTAAACAACTGTTTTTTTAAAGTTAAATTTGAGTATATTTATCAATAAAAAAGGGATATTCTCGTATAAAGATGTAGGCTATAAAAGAAAGCGTTGTTAAGAGAATTTCGAGAGTTAAAGGATGCAGAAAATGCGAATTTTTCCGCATGAAAAACAATTTCGGCATATATATATATTTTTTCCCCTTTTTTTTCTGTGTTTAACAATTTATTTTAAATCAAAAATACATGAACAAAATAATAATAAAAACATATAAAATTACAGCTTTATATAAATTTATCATCTTTGTACTTATGCTTATAAATGTGTATATATATATATATATTTATTTCTACTATAAAATAAATTTTCGTAAATAGTAATTTATATGATAATTATATTTAAGTATTTATGGCATTTTTAATTATCAATTATAATTTAGTTCGAAGTCAATTATTTAAAGATAAATATTTAAAAAAAAACGATTTGATTAGTTAAACGTTATTTAAATAGATGTTCTTATTATAATTAGCAATTTCTAAATGCAATAAAGAAATTTATATAGGCCTAAATATGTATATAAACAATATAGAATTATACAATTGAAGATATTAATTTGATTTCTCATCATTTTTTTTTTATTAATCGTAAGCATATGAATGATTATGTTAAATTAAAATAAATATGCATATTTGATTGCATTAATTAAGTAATTGAAAAATCCACATTAAGTTAAAAATTAAATTATTTTGTTTAAATTTTAATTTAATATTCACGAATAAGCTTATATAAATATTTTTTAAAAGATTCATTTAAAATATTAATATGTTAATAATCTAATAATTATTTTAATAGAATTATTAATTAAATCATATTAATGAAATAAAGTGATAAAATTTCTCTGACAGCAGAATTTAAATAAGATCTGTAAGTGGGGTTTTACATAAGAAAACACACAAGCTATTGTAGATTGAATACAGGTAGGAAGATATGAAAATACCTTATATAAAAGGGTAAATTATATTGGTAGTCGAGAAATTTAATACATTTACAGAATTATAAGTAGATATATGGAATTTATAATCCCCAGAAGTAGCTTAGAATTACTAAAAAACTTGGCAAAGTAAATTATTCTTTTTCAATTGTACTTATAAATTTTTGCATCAATCGACTGTTTGGAGTGTTGACTTAAATCGAATTATTAATTCCGAATAGAGAAAACATTTAATAATACTAAATAATATTAGAATATTATGCTCTTTATTCAAATTTTCTTGATGTAATTTAAAGTAAATACGATTTTATATTAGAAATTTTTACCGAAATTTAATTTTACATACCTTAAGCAATTTAAAGCTTTTAAACATGTATAAAATACGATAGATTAATAATAGAATTTATATAATTCGTTTTATAACAGAATAAAATCGTCATTAATATTGCATAATCTTATTTAATAGGAAAATTTATCTTTACATGAAGTTTTAATATTATATACGGACCCATGGGTAATGCTGATGAATGATAATATTTAATAGATTTAATTCCTAATTTATTTTCATTATTGAGAGTGTTTGAATGGTAAATTTTAATAGAATCGATCGTTAATTATTATATTTTATCATTAAAAGAGACTAGAATAAAGAGAAAAACACAGAATCTGTTACTTACAAGGAGAGACAGCTGAATACAGAGAGAAAGGGATGGGCGCGGGTCGAGATCCAACAGTTGCAGGAGATACAGTCAGTGGACAGTGATAACAGAACATATCAAACTAGAAGAGACGAGAATAGTGAAAAATAAATGGTTTATAGAATTGTATATACACTTAAATTTCTATATATTTAATAATATTTTGTTTAAAATTATATAAATAATCTTGCCAGAGATAAGATATAAAGTATCAATTTTTATTTTCGAAATTTCGCCATAGGCCTATTTATTGTTAATTGCNAAAAAAATTAAACAATTTTACGAATAATATAGTACTAAATAGGTTCATTTTATTTTCTAGAAAATAAATCATATATAAAAATTCCAATATATAATTTCTATAATTTATCAAGCAATTAATCTTTTTTTTTCTCTGCATTATTTTTCTGTATCAAATCAGATTATTGACAACATGGGACAGAAATTAAGCATCAAACACATTTCTTAATAACTTTACGATATTAAACTTGCTAATCACAATATAAAGTAACAATTTATAATTAAATTTCTCTTGTAGTTTACAAGATATAAACTGTTTTCAGGTTATTTATTCGTTTTCATAGATTTTTATCTCTCAATCAGTTTTTATTATTGAAAACTAGATCTTTAGAGAATCAAGAAGAACCAATGAAGTTAATTAAATTATTTTAATTACTTATCTGTTAATAGATTTAGGGATTTGATCCCGTGAATTAATTCAAAGTAAATTAAGAAATCATTTGATATTTAGATAATTTTTAATTTCCAAAATTTTATCGAGTTTTTTTTCTTCTTCCTTCCCCCTCTCCACTTTTTCCTTAACTCTATTTGATAGAATTTGTTTACTGATTTTGCGATTAAATCTAAATATTTTAGTGTTATCTTGACATTAGGCAATTTGAAAATGGCTTCGCTTTAATAATAGAATCTCCTCATTTAGGCAGATCTAGTTTTAAACGTTAAATTATCTTAAGTACTACTCGATTAACTAATATAAATACTTTATTTTCGTTTTTATAAATAATTAATCTAAGACCGGTATACGTGAATATTAAGATATTTTTTTTCAATACTACGATTTTTATAATTTAAATGTACATATCCATTACTTTAAAGATTAAAAACTCATCTCGTTTATTGTTAAAAATATAGTTTCTATGCGAGCGCCTGTAAAAGGGGCTTTTCCTTTATGCTCCCTAACTATGCAGAAAAGAAGCAATCTTGCTTACTAAACAAATAAAAATACACATATACCGTATATAAAGAAATAATTTATAAGAAACGAATTATATATTTATAATGATAAAGAATCTTTACGTTATAAATTCTTGACATTTTTACAGATATTTTACGTAGAAATTAAAGTTTTAAAGATATAAACTATTCACGTTCTCTATTGAGCGTAGGGGTTAATTACTACTACAATGATAATTTACACGTTACTTACCTAATTGTAAGGTATTATTTTGAAGAGAATCGAAGAGAATTATCTAGATTTTGTCACAAATAATAATTTTCTGATGATTGTTGACTGGAATGCGGCTTCTTCTTGCGCCAAATTCAAACTGTTTCAAGGCTCTTTATCGACTTTATGAAAACTGAAGAGGGTGGGATTTGAAGCGAAAGCATCTCGGATGCCATTGGCTGAACTTACTCTAGGCGTGTTTTCCCTTAAGGCACATCGATGTTGATTGGTGAAACATTATATTCGTTTGTAAAGAGAAAGCGGTAATCGTTCAAATATTTTATTGAATTTAAATTGAATCGTAATTAGACTATTTGTAACTGGTCTTTTTAATTGAAATTTAAATAAGAAAAATAAATTCTTTATTCGATATACTTTATTAACAATCCTTCTTTTGTCTAGGAAACGATATTTTCTCTTATGAGTAATTATTTTAAGAAAAAACACGACTTTTTCATTCGATGTGATAACCACTCTCTACTCTATTATTAAAGAGATTTTTTGATACATAAAGCGTAGATCAAAAATATTTTATAACTTATTTCCTCATATTTAATATTTATGTCACAATGTATACATTTTTAAATTAAAAAAAAAAACAAGGTTAAATTAGATTATATTATAGCAATTCTCCTAATCTTAAAATAAACTTTAGTTGCTAATAAATTTTAAATTATCCATATATCAAATTAAGGTTTTAATTCCATTAATTTCTGCAGTTTATAACAATGAATGTTTAAACTCATTTTCCACACTATATCTTAAGTAAAACAAGCGAATTAGAACTTGATAGGTTACAAGAGAAAACGATGCATTATGTAGAAGACATTAAGGGGTCTCTACATCACAGCAACCCCAGTAGTTGTCTCCTCTTATTGTCATATATCAATGCCATTGTGTCTGTCGGCAAGAGTATTAAAGTCTTGTTATCACCCAGATAAATTGAATTAGTTCAGAAATAAAGGGAAAAGCTAGAAGAGAAGGAGGTATTTTAGATGTTTTTCTGCTCCGCAGTGCATTAAAGACGGTTTTTTTTTCCAACGTGATGCACCTATTAGGAAAGTAGTCAATTAAACCTATCAAGATGTACGAGTAGTCCTGCAATTTCAAACCATACTGATTAACACTTAGCGATGTCAAATCCATTTAGTAGGCCGCATACTACTTTTTCTAACTTGTTAATTAAGGAAAGAGACACACACACACACACGCACACACTCTTATAAAATTCTCTTTTCTCTCTCTCCAGCTATGATTAAATCGTTGATTTGTTGTTTTTCGATCGATAATATGTTTGGTACTTTGAAAATTAAATCGTCTCTCCCTCTCCCAATCTACCTAAGTTTGAAGATTTAAGTGAAGTGTTACTTTTATCTAAATGTAACATCCATTAAGAAGTCCAAGCTTTATTTTTCTTTTTTACTTTTCGCATTTTTTAAACGATTTTTAATTGGTTAGATACATATAACTTGGAAGTTTAAAATCTTGCAAAATTTAGTCAATTAACAACGTTCTTTTTTTCCCCTTCAACTCCTATTTAAATATTTACGTATGCCGAATAAATTTATTGATAGTGGTCATTAAATTGAAAGTGCTAAAAACTGTCGGGGTAACTTATGCAAAGCGCAATTGGAAAATTTGCAAGATTTTTTCTTATTTATTTCTTTTACTTAAATTTTTATACGCCGATAAATTACACAAAACTAAAAAAAATATATATATATATATATATATCTTTCGAGATAAACCGAGANTGTATATATTTAAGCACGTTTTATATACTTATATATATATATATATATATATATATATAAACATTAAAAGTAAGTTTATTTTAAAAATGTCTCCATTTAAAGAATATATAGAATAATTTTACACTCTTTAAATTAAGGTGATTATCGTGTCCGAATATCCATTACCTCTTATAAAATAATTGAATACGGCATCGAATTACAACAATAAAAGCTTCTGTACTTCTTACACGACTACTTCTGTGTGATTAAACACTAGAATCGTCTTAAGTTATTAGACGAGGGACGACGACGTTAAACATCTGAAAAATGAATTTTACGCACGGTAAATATAATTATATCTATTATCCTGGTGTATATAATTTCCTATTTAACGCCTAAACAATGAAAGTTAATGTTTTTAAAGTAATCCTGATTGTGGTTTTTTTTCTTTCTTTCCCTTTCCTTTCTTCTTTACTCGGTCGCGTGACGATGTCGCCAACCACGCCCCGACGTCACAATCACGCAAATGCGTGATAACAGTAGCCAACTATAGTATTGGCATTGTCCGTCGACCCGGTAGCGCAGCTAATTTATACACTCCAACCAGTTTCTTATCGATTCGTTGAGGAATCTCTAGAGATTTTCATGACCAATCGGTTAGCATTGTCGTACAAAATGGCAGATAAATAATCTTATGAGAATTATCCCAGGCAAAATATTAAATGCTACTTATACTTTAATCTTATAATAGTCTCGACACAATTAAAATCTATGCAAATTATATTTAGAAAACGTTTTAAGTCATCGGGAAACTCGGATGCGGGAGAGAGAGAGGAGAACGTTTCTAAGAAAACTATCAAGTAAATTATTAAATTATTTTTTAACTTCGTTTTCTCTCTAATAGATGGCGCTGTGTAAGTATATAGTAAACTAATATTTGCATTAGGTTATTCGGTGATAATCATATTCACGTGTAATACGCTGTTAATCAAAATATTTTATCACGCACTCGCGTGAAACGCGCACGAGAACTTTTTTTTTTAATTCTAAGAATGCTCTTATTAAACTATTCCCTCCCCCCTCTTTTTTTTTTCTTATTCCTTCTCAATCATTCTATGTTAATCGCCATAAATTCATCATTGTAGCTTCATTTTCTTACATTTAATACAAATTGTTGAATTTTTTTAATGTAGATATTTATATATATCTACATTAAATCTCGATTTCGGATCGTAATATATTTTATTTCATGCAGAATATATTATTATTATTATTATTATTTTTAATATAAAATCACAATCGCTCCATATAAATGATGTAATTTTTAAATGTGGATGCTCTGTAATTAAGAATTTAATATTGGTCCAAATTAGTAAAAGGCCTTTCAAGTCTTTTTCAATTTTTATCCAATTGTAAACTGTATTGTTAGTTGTGAAAATCCATTTCCGTGTCGCTAGTTTCTTTCTATACTTACTCCTTCATTTTATTGCTCTGTCTATATATTTCTATATAATTTATAGACGAAGAATTTCTTCCCTAATTTTACGTTTGTTGTAGAGAATTTTTTTTTTTTTTTTTTTTTGATTAGCGCCGTTTTGTCGTAAAGCTTAAAGTCTGATTGGGTAAAACTCATTTATTAGCCTCTTCCGAATAAATATTAACTGGGCAAAAGCATCCATTTTTAATTAGAGTAGCGACGAAATAAAAAGAAAGAAAGAAAAAAAAAACNTTTTTTTTTTTTTTATTAGCGCCGTTTTGTCGTAAAGCTTAAAGTCTGATTGGGTAAAACTCATTTATTAGCCTCTTCCGAATAAATATTAACTGGGCAAAAGCATCCATTTTTAATTAGAGTAGCGACGAAATAAAAAGAAAGAAAGAAAAAAAAAACTGGCATCGATATAAAATAATATAGAAAAGTGTAAAAATTATTTAATAAAACGTCCGGTTATACCGGGTTTTTAATAAAAAAAAAAAATCTTTAAGCTTAAAGTAACTATAAAATCGCCTATAGTAAAAGGGAAGGAGTTTTTCTAGTAGGAATCGAAACTTAATGATCCGTTCGGTGTTGTTCAACAACTGGATTAGTAAGAGATCCAGGATCTGGATACAGAAGAGGTGAAGGATGTAAGCAATGATTTTCACTAGTGCGACTGACATTCATAGTCGGTCGGAGAGTCATTGGATAGTTGGCGATGACCCTATTACTCATCCTATGGGAACAGATGAGTTATATTAGCTGACGACCTATTAACGCCATGCGAATAATGACATACAGCTGCAGGACGATAAGCTTCTATTACTCCTGTGATCGTTCTATGTGACAAGCAGGTTGTAAAGCTGTTGGTTTTAGTTTCGGAGTTATGGGATTTTCTATCATAAAGACTCGACGTAAATTACTATCAACTCGAATTTTTAAAATGTTCGAACTCGAATTTATGGAAAACTTGAAAATTTTGAAATTGCTTAACACGATTATCGTTTCTGAGATAGAACGATGTTTTTAGGTAGAAACAATATTTAAACTCCAAATATAATAAGTATTTTAAAACGGTTTTTTTTTGTAAGGTTTATAATCTTTAACCGTGTAAAAATATTAAAAATATTTTCTTAAAATGTTTACATTTTAATTATAAGTAGCTTTTCTATCGACTAGAAGTTAAGCAGGAGATGGCAGATGCACATACTTTCCTAAATAGGTTGAAGCGAAGGACAAATCAAATAATTACATCATCGTAACACTCATTAGACATTCATTTCGACTCTTTATTTCGTTACTGTCATCCAGGAAAAGACGAGAGAGTTCACAAGGGAGCGGGTCTACAACAACCATCTTGTCAGTCCAACATCTCGCCTGCAATCACCACGACCGAGAATTATTTTATCATCGGAAAAGTACAGAAACGGCTGCTTTAATGGGGAATGAGACGCCCAATAACATTTGTCATTAACCCATTTTGGCATCAAAACTACTTTTATCGAAATACAATATTCCCGAAACAATTACAGATACGTAGAAAACAACAGTGGCGCGTTATCCTATGGACAAAAAAAAGGGGGGCAATCGCCCGGTGCCCCCACTAACAGGTGGCCTCAAATCAATCTTTTACCAACTCATTACTGTAGTAAGAATTTATCGAAATTTAAATTTGGTGCCATATTCGAAGACCCTACATTACCGTTAAAACCCTCCAGACATCGCGTTAAAAAAAACGAACGAGGAAACTGGGAATTCCCCTAAATAAAAATGTCTGCCAACAGTGTACACAAATTTTCCCTGGCCCCTATAAGCTATAACAATAGAAAAACAATGCTTAATCTCGCGCTTTTCTACGTCAAAAAAAAAATAAGCGCAACGTCGTTTCCGATTCGGTTTCGTCCCAATTGTATTAAACACTTCCATCGATTTTTTTACACCATTTAATCAAACTTTTATTTTTAAATTCCTACGAAAATGGTATATTAAATCCTATTTATAGAGCTATAAATAAAACGTAATATTATTATAACGGTTTAATAAATCAGTAAAAAGTAATCTTAGCCACTGTAAATATTGGTTAATTTTCTACCCAGTTACCCAACTTTCCCTGATTATCCGCTAGCGTGACAAATGTGGGGCGGTCCTTAAAAACTCCCACTCTCGACCTCCACAATCTGATTACAGTCAGACACCCTGTGATCACTGTCCAATTGGTTTGGTTAAAATAATTGATTTCGGTGTCAGAATCGCAGATATGAAATATATTTTTTTTAATCCTAAACACACGCTAGACTATTTTTACGAGTGGGTTTATGTATAATATCATTCTTATTAATTCGAACGGATATTTAAAACCCGCAGACCAAACTAAATTTTCATAAGGAGGGATGATGAATGGCGCTTTTCTTTGATCGCTGACTTAAATCTAAAGACATTTCTCGCGTTATATCGACTGTTGAATAGCGGGAAATATTGGCTTTTTTTTTTTTTGGAAAGTGTAAAATAAATTCTATGAAATTACACTCGTAAATTGCACCAATAAGATAAATTGATTATTCAGATAAAGATCTCTTGAAGTTATTAAATTCCATCTTGATATCAAGTAATTTTATATCAAGCTTTAGTTAGTTTATGTAATTTAATCTAAGTAATATCTTNTCGCCCAGTTCAGCGCAGCGAGGGACGATATTAAAGCCCCGACTCCCGTCGGGATATCGACCCTTACAGTCGCAGCGAGGGACGATATAGCGTCCCGACTTCCGTCGGAACATCGCCCAGTTCAGCGCAGCGTGGGTCTATATTAAACCTTCGACACCGGTAGCGATAGTACTCTATTTAAACTATAAAGTAGAATAGAATGACTTACATTATTAATTATATTCTGATGTTTCTCGAATTTCCCAATTTTGTAGGAATTTTGTTCATATTTTGCTGCCGTCATTTTCGAAATCCTCGGAAATTTGTTTTCATTGGAATTTTTCGAATCCCTCAATTTTATTATGGGTTTTCGTTTTTTTTCTTTATTTCTTCTTATTTTTTATTCTAAACTTGTCAAAAGAGCATAGAATTGAATGATTTCAATTAATGGAAAATTTTGAAGAATGATTCGACGAGGACAATTTCAACAATGATTTAATTTCATTGTTGATCCGTTAACAATTGTTTAAAGATTGCATTGTTGTAATGACGTCACGAATGACGTCGATCGTCGTTTAGTCTTTTAATTAGTAAAAAATTTATCACAAGAGCAATCTCATTATTTTTCTTGACAATCGCATTAAAAATTTTAATTATCGCATTTGGCCAGGAGAGCGAAAAATCCCTACCGACTTTCGAAACTGCCTTATCGGATAGAAAATTTGCTAGAAAATTAAAAAATAAATTAAAAGAAAGATATGTAAGCATCCGCAATATTTTAATTAGTAAAAAATTTCCCACAAGAGCAATCTCATTATTTTTCTTGACAATCGCATTAAAAATTTTAATTATCGCATTTGGCCAGGAGAGCGAAAAACTAGATCCGCATATATCATCAAATACAAAACAAAAGTTTGTCGGAAGTTCATCGGTAAAAACTCATTTAAAAAAAAAATAATAATAATAAACTTAAAAAAAAAAGCTTCGAAACGCTATAAAGAAAATAAAAAAAAACAGCGAATAAGTGTTTTCCCCGACCGTCCTCTAATTGGTTAGAAGCTATTTATCGCCATCCATCACTTCACTAATTCCGACCAATCAGATCATGACAACTCAACGAAATTCGCCAATGGGAGAAAACATCATTTGTCACTTGAATCTATTTCTTGTTTAAGCTATCTCTTTTTCATCCTATTTTTTATTTTCTCTTACTCGAAATAGAAACTACTTAGAGAAGAACGTAATAGAAAATAAGTAAAGGGAGAAAGAGCGAGAGAGGGGGAGAGAGAGAGAGAGAGAGAGATGAAAAATAAAATGACGCCGTTTTTCGCCAGTAGAGGGAGTACGGTTCGTTACATCAGAGCATGGAAGAATCATTAAATCTCCTCCTTTGATTTATTGCTGTCTTAACTCGTGCCAGATGGAACTATTACTCGGAGTCCGCACCAATTCCCACCCAGCCAGCACATCTTAAGCCTCTCCATTTGTCACTGTTTCTTCTAGGTGCGACGCTTTCGCTATCTCTTATCATGCTAATTCGAGCGGATTTCTTTTTCTATAAAGAGAGAGAACGAAAAAAAAAAATCATCCTCTTCTTCGCTATTACCCTTACAGATTTCGACTTTACCGTATTTTATAAACATTTCCGGCTTACCTTCCTTTGTTCATAAATTGAAAACTTTAAAAATCTAGTTGTTTGATTCTATTGAATAATATAAGCGTATAAATTCCAGCGATTGGATGATTTATTTTTGAATAAAACTGGTATATACTGTACTCTCACGCTATTGGGTAATTTGAATTTGTATCACCGTTGAAAGATTTACAAATTCTTTAATAAAAACGCTTTACTTATACGGATTAAATTCGAATAAATTTACACAAAAATTAATATTTCAAATTTCATTTGAGTCTTAGGATGAGTTATACAAATTATTACATAATTTTAATGGCGTACGTTTTTCAATTTATTTTTTTTTTTTGTCTAATTTTGGCTAATATTTGATGGATTTTAATTTAAAGATACATTACTTGAATTATAAATTGTTTAATATGACCATTAAAAATTTAAAAACAGAAATATATATATATAAAATATTCGATAATTGAAAGTAAGAACAACAGATGGCGCCATATAATTTTTTAAAATTTAATAATGTATATATATATATATNTAAAATATTTAAGATTTACATCACGAAATGTTATTAAATCGAATAGAATAATTTCCATAAATTTAATTTATTAATTATTTAAATATTATAAGAATTTATTGAAGAATTCGAATAATAAAACTAGCAGAAAAACTTAATTTACCGTTAAATGCAGCAGCTATACTTTCGCATTATATTTATCAGCGAGGGGCGTAGACTCGAATTCAACCGGACAGGCCCGTTTATTGTCCATTATCTTTTATCCTTTCGAGTGTCGAATATTACTAAATCGAACATTTCAAAAAAAAAGCGTCGAAGGAACCGCCAGTCTCGTATCAAAACGTAATTTACAAAAAAAAAAAAAAAAAAAAATTCACGCAGAGCTTACGCACGATTTAAAATACAATTGTCTCAAGTCACGCTTTTTAATTTTTGTACACTTGCAGATGGGGCAGAATCGAATTTTCTACAAATAAATAAATAATTAATAAACATTTTACTTTTTTATTATTATTAATAAATAAATTATCATCAATTAATGTACCTTTCGAATGTTTTTCCAACATAAAAAACAGCAAACGTGGCCGCAGAAGGCCATCATAGGAACAGTCGCTATATTTTCACAATAGGCGCATGTGTAAGCTGTTAAAATACAAAAAAAATAATTTTAATTTGCAATTGAAATTGTAAAATAGAAATTTTTAAGACTCAATAATTACCCTGCCCACAAAACTTCTTCATAGAATTTTTATTACTAACCTGTAATAAACTATCATTTTCAACAGACATATCACTGTCATTTCTCTCTAAATACAAACCATATACAGTATATGAATTTAGTTTATATTTATAATAAAATAATGTTATAGATTATTCTAATATTTACCAATTTTAAAATTAGTTTTGCATAAATTTATAAAATCGTTTCTCTGTTCACACGAAACCAATGGAACTATTACTGAAAATTGTAAGAAATTTTAAATGGAATTTTTTTAATTGATGACCACTCAAAATTAAAAAGAAAAAAATTTTTCTTACTGTTTAATAAATTTTCTCTTTCTGGAATGTTGATGAAAAGAACGGAAATGTCTTTGGCAAAATTACTGATGTTTTTATCATTCTTGTATTCTTTCACAACTTGGCAAAACTTGGGGTAACTGTTTGTAAAATTTAATATTCTCTTCACCTGTACATAAATTATATTAAAATAATTACTAAAAACATTTCAAATAATTTTCGAATTCATTAACATTCATAAAAATTATTTATAATGTATATTTTTCTTGTATTTGAAAAAAAAAATACTTTTAAACAAGGAACATTTAATTGAATAGTAACAAATATTTTTAATTTAATTTTCGTTTATGAACTCAATGAGTAACACTGAATTAAACAAATAATAAGGCTTACCATTAACAAATAATAGGTTTATCATTTGGCATCATTCAGAGGCCCTCTTCAAGTGTAATAACAAGTTACAATTCAACTGAGCCAAGAACATATAAAAACTAAGTAGAACTATAACTTTTGTTATTTCATCTAAAGAAGGCTTCTATATTAAGCCAAAAACATTTGTGACCGATTACTCATTGTGCTGGAAGTTGTATGGTAAGCATAAACTAGTTATTCTTATGACAATGATTATAGTTACTTATATGCAATTAAGAGTACGACTGAGATATAATGAAATAGTGCATTTGCTATTATTATTAATAAAAACTTATTTTTTGTTAATAATTTAATTTTGTATCATTAGCATCTACTTAGCATTAAATGTTCAAATATTTAAGTCCAAAATGCAAACATCTAGCATACAGATTTGCGTTACAATAAATATCTGATGAAGGATTGTTGTCCTCTATTTTTTGTGTACTCCTCCTCCTTGATATAACAAGTCCTTAAATAAAGTAAGGTTATCATGGACATTTTTTAGAATACTTATACAATGAGGACAAGAAGCAATTAACAAAATAAAATATAATACAGTGTCTTTCTAATCATTAACTTCACTGTCTGTTTTTATAAGTTCTGCAAATTTTTAAGATAATTATTGCATCCATACTAATTCTATCAATTTGAGTGAACTATATGTAAAAATTGGATCAAATCTAATAAGCATTCTAATATACCTGAGTTAACTTCTATGAAATTCCTGGATACATAATTCTGTTGTATTAAACTGAAGGATATATTTTTGTATGTAAACTAATTAATCTTTACAAATTTTTAATCTTAATTTGTTTTCACATATCTATCAAATCAACAGAATTTAGTATTGAATAAGTTGAATTACTATACTGGTTTAATTGACTAAGAAGACCTCCAAGTTACATAAAATTCTTTTTCTTTTTTTAAATTCTATTGATCTTATATTTTCATCAGACTTGTGTATTTTTAACAT
Source organism: Centruroides sculpturatus (assembly GCF_000671375.1). Lineage (NCBI taxonomy): Eukaryota > Metazoa > Arthropoda > Arachnida > Scorpiones > Buthidae > Centruroides > Centruroides sculpturatus. The sequence goes on along the minus strand of NW_019385479.1, from coordinate 60,639 downwards.
AATAATCAAACTAGTCCATACAAATTACTTAATTTTAAAATTAATTTGTACTATTTTCATCTGTTAATTTTAGTTTATTTATTTTAATTTCCCTTTTTTAATACATCATAAATTACTTCATTTAGTTTACTAGTAACTTATAATAAGTGCCAACATTAATTAATTCTACATTGCAAATAAAATATCTTTACCATCAATTGCCTTCCTTTTTCTTGATATACAAAAAAACTTGATTATTAGTGTTGCTTGTTACAAAACTAACAAATTCAGAAACATATTCCTGGACACATTGTTTTTCATCCTTTGCTATAAAAAGATTTATCTCCTAATTCATCTGAAGATTTATCTGTATCTTGCATAGTACTAACATTTTTTTTCACTTTTCATAGTCTCCAATCAATGATGACATTTATGATAAGTTATCAAAATTTACAAATTCTAAGTCTATTTGAAGATAGAGAGAAAATTTGTCAAGGCATAGTACAAAGAATATTAATTTACTTGTTTATTTATTTTGATTAAATCATTGTACTAATTCATGTAAATTAACAAAATTGTTAATAAATATAACAAGTAAAATGGCAAAGTCATATTTGGGACAAAACTATGTCTCGGAGACTCACTAGTAGGCGGGATCACTTTGACTTCAAGGCGGGTCTTGTTCTCATTCTCCAATCTTCTTTGGTATTGCTGATTTTGACCGTAATTGTTCAAACTTCGCTGGCCTCAACCATGATGTTGTCCACGATGCATTTTCGGTGAAATTAACCTATCCAATGTCAAAATTTCTCCCCATTGCGAGTTGCCCCAGGTTGAATTTTTTAATGCCTAACAAAAATTCCCCATTTTTGAAAAAAATAATCGTGGCTATTTTATCTGTATCGTCCGAAATTGTTTTTATTTTGCACAAACAATATATATATATAAATAAATGTAAAAAGAGAAAAAATTATATTTCGGTAGTTAGTTTTTAATATAAAATTATAACGACTAGCACCATCTACTTTCAAAAATGTTCCAATGCTGAAACGAGATATCTCGGGTCAACTGGTCAAAGTCAGCACATGGCAACCAGAGATATGTTGGGAATAACACAGGATGGGTAAATGAGTTTTTTCAAAGATTCGTTTGTCAAAATTTGATTTCACAACGTTCACATTTCCAACTTTCCAATAACTTTGCATGTGCAAATCTCACACTAGTGCCTGTTTGTAGAAAGTGTTGCCATTTTGTATTTTATTTTGACTTGGTTTTCAGTCCCAAGTACCTACAAGTCTGGTTTTTTTATGTGCACATGATTTGGGCACCTAATATACTGTGCCAAATTGAACTCCTGACATGTACTCCTTCATACCTCTAAGCTGGTAACACAGGATGGCACCGTGATTTTATAAACAAGACATAGTCTTGTCAATAACTAAACTTATCAACAATTTAACAGTAAAAATAAATCTTTAAGAACTAATTATGAAGTTCATTAATAATAGTCAATAGACATATATTAACCTAAATAATTTATTAATAAGTATTATTATTAATATAATAAGAGTTAGATATACTTCTTGCAGACGATTTTTCCATTTTTCTCGCAACATAGAATCTTCCCTTTTATCTATTGTACTTTCGTTTTTACCATTAATATCATGCAAACCAACATTTATCTTCCTTCTTTTAACAGATGTTTTTGGTATATCATCACATTTCGATTCCTGATATACATATATATAAAAAAAGCAATTTTCATATTATTTTTCCAAATAAATCTATAAATTAGTAAATATTCAAATTTATTACTTACTGAATTATCTTTTTTAGATTTTACTTCTAAATTATCTTCAAAGTTTGATGATGATGAAGCAGCCATATTTTCAAGAGCATCAAATATACTATTACTGTGTTTAGAACTTTCAGATAATTCTAATTAATAAAAATTAAATTTATAAATTATGAGTAATTTTAAGAAATGGGCTTTTTTAAAATTAATTCTTTATAAAATAAAGTACTTATTCTTAATTTATATATATATAGCTTCAAATTATAAATTGTATTTATAGTAAATAATATATTTTATTTAGAAATAAAATCTATATGCTATTGTTTATAGTTAAAAACAGTATTTTAACTGTTTAATATTTTTAAATTGTTATATTGTGACTTGCATAGTATACAAGATTTGGTTTCTATCAGCTTGTTTTTATACATAGTCTTCCACAAACTTTCTCTAATCTTCAATAATACAGAGACCAGAGATTCCCAGACTTTTTCAAGCCACTGCCCTCTTGGTTCCATAAACTTACATCCAATGCCCCCAACACCCCTAACCCATTTTTATTTGTGTGAGAAAAGCTTGGAAATATTCTTAGAAAACTTTTCTATGAACCTCACACTTTGTATCCTTACCATACATTGTTCTGCACATATGGAAACCATTAAAAACAATGTTTCTTCTTACCTGTTTTAATAAATAAAAGGGAAAGGTCTGTCAGTGACCTCAACCTTGGCCTATGATCACTGTTCAGTACCCTGCCTCCAATGCCCGTCTCGTACTTGCTTCTTTTTGCCCTCTTAGATTTACTCACCGACCACAAGGGGACAGTGGCACCACTTTATGAATCACTACCATAGACCTTAAACTTGTAAAAGCTACCATCAGTCTGATTGAGCACTTCTTAACAAATTTCACTTCACATTCAAGAAATGTTGTTCTTAAAGTCCATCTTGTATCAGGTCAAAAAAATGGAAGTTCAATGAAGCTGTCAGGACTGTTCTATTTTCTCTTCTTTATTTTCCATCATTTGGCAAGGGTACTTCTTTGGCTTCACTTTCATTCTTCAATATATTGTTTCTATAAGCCTAATTTCACACCTCTCTCATATCAGATTACCAATGCTGGGTACGCTAGTGATCTTTTACTTTCATACATTTTCGACTAGCAGCCAGTTTAAACATTGATTCAAATCGTGCTTGTTTTACTGCTATGTAGCAGGGTTGTACACAGTATGCTTGCTGTTGTCATATAACTATTGGATGGATTGTATGAAAACTCACAATTCTGCACACCTTAGTATGTCTAGCACCAGCTATTTGAAATTCAATAATGGGCAATGCTGAGATTTTATCTGATTATTTTCAGCTGGGTATCCCAGTATCTCACTGCTTGACAAATGTGTGAAATTCTCCCATAAAATCCCATATGCTTCATAATCCATTTAATACCATTTAAAGCTCAATGCCAAGACACAAGTAATTTCGATCTATATATAATTATACATATTACACTTCACTATTCTGACAACAACAGCAACATAACATCTGTAGGTCTTCAATGACTGTCAGTAACTCTATAACTTATTTATATTAACATAATATAAATATCAAAATATAATAATATATGCTTTAAACCAAACAAGAAATAAAATTGTAGAATTTTTTCCATCAGGTTATTTCTCTGTATACATAAATTAATTATTACATCAATTTGTTACTAAAGGCAAATAACTTGCATTATATTAATTACTGATTTTAATAATTTTAGAAATTAATTTATTTCTATATCAATTGGTCTGTGTTATTTATATCTTAAAACAAATTTTTGAAATAAATAAATATTAGGATTTATAAATAAATCAAAATTATACTAAGTGTGAGAAAACTGTTTAAGAAGTTAGCTTGTTTGTATTGTATAACTTTCATCAAAATGCTTTGCTGAAAATAAATTTACAACTTTATTTTATATTTTATTGTTAATATGAATTTGTAGTGAATTACAACACACCACACTGAATTGTTTTGTGTTTGTTATTATGAATTTGTAGTGTTTTTTTAATTAATATTACTATATGATATGTATAACTACTACTATCATCATCACCGTCATCTTACAAGAAATTTAATAATAATCCAGAGTATGGATAAAATATGTTTCCATGCTATAGAGATTTTTTGCATTGAGAAAGTTGCTCATAAACTGTTGCTTATTAATCTCATGTTATCTCAAAAACTTAGTAAATCTGTTATCATATATTGATTACCTTAAATACTAAATATATGTACATAAGTTTGACAGATAAAAAAGAAAATTACATATTTTTTCCTATCATCAAAAATCATGTCATCTATCAATATGTAATCTGCATGAATTATTTAATCAATTCATTTTAATCGAACAATTTTTTATAATCTGTTAATTTGATTTATAACAATTTATATGGAGAAGTTAGACAATCATAATATAATAAAATCAATTTATATAACAAATTTGAAATTACTACACATCAATTGTATATGTGAAAATATAAAATTAGCTAAAATTTTAAATAATGTATTTGTAATATATATATATTGCTTTTAAAATTTTAGCTATTATATATATACAGTATATATATGTATGTATGTATATTTATTTATTTATATGTATATATGAATTCAAACATAAAACTGAGAACTGATAACTTACTTTCTTTAGTATCATTATCTGGAAGATAACCTTGAATGATATTGTAGTTGTTTGATCTATTAAAAAGTAAATATTTACATATTAAATGCATTATATTTTAATCAATTTTATATTCTGTCAATAATGATGATGTAATACAATTTTGAATAATGTAAATAATAATAATAAGTAAAACAGCAAAGCCATTTTTGGGATGAGACTATGTCTCAGAAAGTGCAAGCAACACATCTCAAAATTTACTTTTCCCCCCTGCATTTTCAGCCTAAGTTCAATATATATTCTATGTATATCTCAAATAGTTTTATCCCAAATCCTCTATATCTCAAATTACAGACTGAAGTGTTGATTACAAATTCAAAGCTCAGCAACTACATTTTGATAGCATAAATTGTAGTTGAGAAACATCTCTTGCAATACAGTACATAGTTTCAATTAATGCTGCTTTCTTTTGATTGGCTACAAGTTTGCCTTACATCCTATTGGATGAAGAACATTGGGTATCAGAAACTAGTGACAAACTATTTCTGTTAAGGTATGTTAAAAATGTTTTATTTATACCTAATACAGATATGTACTGTACTTGCTATTATATTAATAAAATACCATACTTTTAATCAAACATTACTGTTTACTGTGTAAGAACCTCTATATCTCGAAATCTAACTCAAATTTTTTTCTCATTTCTGTGAGATTTAAGATAGGTAGATTCAACTGTATTTACATAACTTATTTAAGACTGAAATTTATTAAACACTCATCTTATGCTATTATAGTAAAATAATTTTAATTGAAATATAGTAAAGATTTCTAAAGAAAATTCTACAAATGTGAAAACAGAACAAAGGTAATTAAAGGTTAATGATAATAAAAACCACTTACATATCACTTTTATCAGTAATTGTTTTGGATTTTGAATGACAAACTGGAGTCACAACTATTTTTCTGGATGAAGAAATAAAACTTGCAGTTTGATTCTGTAATTTTGTCTACAAAATATGAAAATATAAAATGAAATGACTTCTAACTTACTATTTAAAAAAATTTTTTTTAAACTTACAAAAGATGTTTGTTCTATTTTACGAAAAAATCCACTCATTTCTTTCAATGCCGAACCAAATGAATTAAAAATTTTTATTCTTCCTTGTAACCACATTGATAACTGAGAATATATTCTTTTTTCTGAAAACCTATAAATGGAAATTAATTATCATACATAAACAATAGCAAAAATAATAGCAGGATATGTAATAATAATCTTTAATCCAAAGAGTTGCACAAAGCATATTCACAAACTGGTTTATTTCAGTCTTTGAGACTACATAAATTTAAAAACAGATAATAGATTTTCACATTAAAAAAATTTTAGTTTTTTTTCATTATTATTTTCTTTTAATATATATTTTATCAAACTTCAATATACTTTGAATTAAGATAAACCTTTTTTAAAGAAATATATTTTTAGAAAGAATATATATAAAGAAGTATATTTAAAGAAATATTTATTTTTAAAATATAATGAAAAATGAATACAACTTTATAAGAAAAATGGCAACTTCTAGATTCCTAAAGATAATTTTTTTCATGCCTTTAAATTATAAATTTTATGTTGTTTTTATAATAAATTGCAAACTTTTTTAATAATATGAAATAAAAATATTTTTTAAAGTATATTTTTATAAGAATAATTTAAAATTATATATAGAATTCACACACAAATTATAGATTAAATAAACTATTAGATTATTTGATAACAATGTAATTATATGTTTATTGTAATATAAAATTATTTATTAAATATTAAATTATTATAATTATTAATTTTGATAAGAGATCTAATGTCTACTTCTAATACCAAATTACTTAATACCTAATTATTAATAGTAATAAAAAATAGCCTGATTAACTACGGCAATTATTTAGTTTATTGTATGTTTTCATAACTCCACATATTAAAAGTTGTAGTGTATCATATTTCTTAAATTATGATAAATAAAAATTACAGTTGTAATTTGTCTAAAGTAATAATTATTTTATCACTGAAGTTAAATGTGAGAATCCGGACTTCAACATAAACAATTTAACATCATAACATCAACTTTGTCAACTTTCACACCTGGAGTATATCTTCATTTAAGTTCTCAGCGTCAATAAAGATGCTTTCACGCAACCTTCTGACCTGATGTCATCATTTTAATGTAATACCAATCGGGCAGTCAAGGAGTCGCCGCCAGTCCCTCGATAGTTGCAGTCGTCACCAGTCCCTCTAGGATTAAAGTCATTGAAATTTTCCTGTGTCAGTGCCAATCGTACTCTATCAGATTTTCACGTTACCCTTAACTCTGCTTAGAAGAACTTTCCTGGATTGATCCAGACCTGTTCCAAATGATCCAAATCCATACAACCTCAAGACCCTAGACCTCAGAGTCCTCCTGAAATCCAAATCAAGAAGCATCACCATCAACACAGGTATTTCCTGACTCATGAACAATTGCAAACTCTCTCTCTCTCTCGTGACCTCTAGATAGATAGGCCAAGTCAATGTAACATGATATATATTGTATATTGTATCTGGAACTCGATCATTTGCACTTATGATCATTTGCGTAACCTACTTTTTAACCCAAACTAAACTCATTGTGACAGCTTCTGTGTCAAACGAGATATGGAAGTGTCAGTCCTGATGAGGCATCAAAGAGGTGCCAACCCTCCAGTTACATAAATAAATTATAATGTCAATTTTAAATTGAAATTTATAAAAATTAAAAGTGATTTCTCATCTTTAATTTATATAAATATATCATATCTTATGATTGATACAATGCATCCAAATATGATTTACATTATTTTGTTATAAATATTTTCCACTTCATTTATGAGCATAATAATAGTATAGTCTTATCATAATAACAATATAGTATTTCAATAGTTTACATTGTTCTACTTTTATATTTTTCTAAACACTTAAACCTAGGAAGAATATCAAGAAAAATATCTTCAGACTTTCACTAAGTGGAAATTTTTTCCCTATTGTTATAATTGTTCAGATGGAAAACTATTATGCAAACTAGGATCACAAAAATATCAGATCAATACTATGTAATGAATGAGGAATTAATATTCCTTATCAATATATTCAACAAATATATTTATTTACTGACTAAATTATACTGAGAATGTAATTTATTTTTGTCAAAAATTATTTATATAATTTTACAACAGTGAGAAATGATCAAAATCTCTCAACTTTTAATTCAAAAAGATATATTTTAAAGTGTTCTCAATATACAGTATTTGTACAGGGTGTCCCACTCAGGAGTACAACTTTAAAAATGTGAATTACTCATGAATGTGTACACATATCATCATGCAACAAGGTTCAAAATATTCCTTATTTAATGAAGAATTGATTCACACAGCACGGCACCTGGTCCAATTTTCTTTGATGAGACTGTGAACATCGACCAATACTTGTCCATATTTGACGAATTTGTGAAACAACTGGACGACTATGAACTTCAAGAAGGTTATTTCCAACAGGATGGGGCAACGTGCCATACCTCTCATGCCAGTATGGAAGAGATCCAATCATTTTTTGGAGACAGGGTGATCTCGAAAGGCTTGTGGCCACCTCGATCGCCCGATTTAACTCCCTCAGATTTTTTCTATGGGGATATTTAAAGGGCAAGGTATATGCAAGCAAACTCATGGACCATTGAACAATTGAAAGCAAACATCGAGCATGAAATTACTGCCATCAACAGTGACATGTTGCAGAGGACATTCTCAAATATGGAGCGTCGCATCTCCTTGTGTGCAGATGTTGGGAGAGGACATTTTCAGCACCATTTGTAATGTGGACTTGTTTTCCACTAAATACAGGTATGTTCAGTTCTTACAGCTCGCCTTTACATTCACGTGTTCACGAGTAATTCACATTTTTAAAGTTGTACTCCCAAGTGGGACACCCTGTATTATAGATTATGATTTTCAATGACATTATGACATTTCATTTAATAATAAATTTATATCTAAATATTTTTGGATTCATAAATGAATTATGTTAGATTAAAATTTTAATTCTTAGGTATCCCCCTAGGCAGATTGCCCAAGTGTTGCATTGCCATAACTAAACAAACAAACAATTATATATTTACACAGTATGATGATTATAGGCATTTATTTGCATACTGATTAATTTGCAATTAGTCTAATCATCTGTACAGTTAACTAAGACAGTTTAATTGGACAAACATCCTTGCTTTTCCATAAACTTTTGCTTTCTGAAAAGAAATTCAGCAATTGATCCCATTTGTTTCAGCAAACTGGATGTCATTCCTCCAGAGTTCTAGTTGTTTCAGAAAAAATGTGCCAATTGATGAAATTGTTTGTTATCAACATTTAGTTTCAGATTCAGCAAATCAATCACAGGATCTAGTGAAGTTTTGGAAAATCACACAAAGAATATGCCAACATTTAGCAAGCTTGCTTTTGGTGCATTATCACTTTTAGGAAGTTCAGATGAAGTCAAATGAAGTTTTTCTACAATAAAGCTGTTTGACAGAAGAAAATTTAGATATTCATGTGAGATTGTCTTTTAATAAGAACTGAAAGTGTTAAATTCAACCAAAACTGAATAAAATGTAAGCATTAAAATAAATCATTCCTGATGGGGCGGTCTTACAGATAATAACTAATAATGATGATACAGATAATACACAAATACAAAATTTAGTTTTTTCACAATAAATAAATTTGAAAATTCAAAACTAAAAATTATTTTGTCTTTTTTTAAAATAACTATATGTAGACATATAATTGTTTCATTACTTTTCATATATTCAAGAATTTTTATTTGACTAGACAAAGTTATGATGTGTCTAATAGATTTAACTGACTAAATTATTCTAATATTCCTACAGATGAATCTTAATGCTTTTGAGAATATTTTATGGTAAAATTTTCTCCAAGGAGCAAATTTTTATGGATCATAATGATAATTTGTTTCTGAAGAAATAACTTTTTGCCTAGATACAGACAATCAAATCTAAAGTTGAGTAATTATCTGAAATGTTTCCTTGCTTATTCTACATAATCTTTGATCAATTTTAACCAAGTAATATTTGATTAGTCAACAAAATTATGAAAATAAAGTCCTTGTCATACAGTTATTGCATAAAAAAACATATTTAAGAAAAAACATAAGCAACATAAAAATTTAAATTCCAAATTCACCTATTATCACAAAACAGTATTGCTCCATAATCATTTCGATGTCGGATTACTCTTCCAACTGCTTGATTAACAACTCTGGAAGCTTGTAATAAATACCATTCGTTACCTGATAACCCCTTATAAAAAAGTTTTTCTTTTTAAGTTAACATATGACATTTAAAATAATTATAAATAATCAAAAACTTAAATTTCTATCTTACCTTCTCTTTACAAAACTCATTTAAATATGACATTTTTAATTTAACTCGTGGATCTTGACAAGGAGGAAATGGTAAACCAGTAATAAAAACAGCTCTTGCATTTTTATCTGAAAAATCTAACCCTTCACTAACCTGAAATGGGCATAAAATAAATAGGCTAATGTAAAAAAAATCAAACAGATGAGATTAAAAATAATAATAAAAGTTGGATATATATGATAATGGTATAAAAACTTGTAAAGATAAAAAAAAAATAGAAGGTTTTGTATGTTAACACTATAAAAATGATCAAAGAATAGTAACATAAAAATTACCTTTCCTCTACAAACAGCAAATAAAATTGCACCTGAAGAATCTGCAGTTTCTATTTTTTCATAATATTGGGTTATACCTTCTTGGAAAGCAATTTTTCCCTGTGGTTCAATAAATATACTTTTAACTGTAGATAAACTATTCCAAATTCCAGATTCTTCCCATTTGGCAACAGAAGAACGCAAAACAGAATAGGATGGAAAAAACACTAGCATACCATCCGGAACCATACGACCCAAATTAATTAAAGTTCTTCCTAAAGAATTTATGTACTGAACATTTGACCTAAAATTAAAATTTTTAAATCAAATATGCTAAGCTTATGCCAGAGAATCCTATTAATATATACGAAATTCCGGTGTGGAACGGAAATGATGTGATTGTTTTAACAATAAAAAGTGATTAAAACTTGCAGATCATTGTGACGTTTCACAAGAATTAATTGCTAATATATTTTGCAATATAATAATATATGAAAGAAAACCCGAAAAACTTTACTTGGCCACCCGCTAATCATGCTCGAACTGCGACAAACAGTTTTTAATGGTCTATTCAATTGGACACCGAAGGGCAAAGTTATTGTCATAATTATCATGTATCATTTAGAGAGAAATGATAATTTGAAGATATGAAAACATATTTTTTAATTAGTATTTTCGATTATTATTTCTCTTGTGAATTACGAATATAATTTTAGAGTTTTAAATTCAATTTTGTTCGTTCTCTGTAACTAGAATCTTATCATTATTGTTGAATAAACAATTTTATAGATTTATTCGATTGTCACGCACGTAACTCTGTAACATTCTCTTTTTATATAATCCAGATTGAAATTTTACGATGCAATTTAACTGCAATTTTGAGAAAATCAATGTATTGGATAAATTGAATTTCTAAANACTTTTTAAATAGTTTTTACTATAGTACTAGATCAGTATTAAAAAAATTATCTTAATTAAAAAAGTATATAAATATTATTTTAGAACAGAGATGTAACAATTAGCAAGTGATTAATTGTTTGTTAATCAATTAATTGGCCCCACAAATTAATTGAAACTTTATAATTAAATCTCAAATAATTGGAATAATAGGTAAATGGTCACTCCATTGAAAAAACATTATTACTTTTTAGATTTAAAATGATTAAATTAACATTAAAAAATGGGCACAGATATCTAGCAACCCTCCACTAACTATTGAATCCTTCCCATAGCACTTGGCTGTAATACATATACTTCAAAAGATGCATATTCTGGATACTATGTAAGTAATCATTGAACTGAACAGTAAGTAATCATGATTATGTAAGTAATCATGATTGAACTGAACAGTGTATATAATAACTACTTAATATTTATATAATACATGCATTTAATATGACAAATACAAACAGTGCCAAATATTTTCAGTATAAGTACAGTAGAAAGAATTTATGTACTGAACATTTGACCTAAAATTAAAATTTTTAAATCAAATATACAAAATTAAAATAATATTGATTCATTTAATAAATTCAATACTAAACTTTAAATTCAAGTTACCTATTTTGATATGATGAATTTAAATTAGTTCCGTCAGGTCCTTGCTTCAATACACCAATGAACACTTGATCATCATCAATAATATGAGGATTTTCTAATGTTACTGGAAAAGAAATTCCTAATTCAGCAGCAAAAGAATTTAGTGGAGATAAAGTTCCACTTGTAAGAATAAGACTGTGAACACCTTGTTGAATTAAATCCATCATGCTGTAAAACATAAACAAACAATATTTATACATATATTGTTATTATGAATCAACTACATATCTGTACATTGTATATCTTATTAGCTAATAATTTAGACAGTTTCTTTCCAAATTATTTTTCTTAATAGTTAAAACAATTATTTTAAAATTTTGAAAATCTATTTTATTATATTTAAAATAATAATCTCATACAATATACTGAATGATCAAAAAGTTGTCATGTATCTATATCGCAAATTAATATAACATAAGGACACAACGACTTTTTGATCACAATATATTCTTTATTCATTAATATAGGCAATGTAACAAAGACAACAATTGCCACTCCCACTATATAAAAATGCTGTTGTATGAATATCACAATGATATTAAAACAGATACAATATTCAAATAAAATAATCAGTAATTATTGTATTTTTTATAAATATAAAAATGTTCAAAGAAATAATAAAATAATAATAATTTTTAAATATCCTAAAAATGTACTTATTAATAATTCATGCAATAATAATTAGAGAGATAAATTTTAAAATAATTTATATGTTTAAGAACAGGGAAATAAAGTGGAAAGTGATCTTGAATAAGATGTAATTGTAATTATTTACAATCAATTATGCTCCAAAACTGGAATATCTTACATAACACATCTAAAACCAGCTAATATTAACTTAAAATAGTACATACATTTACTAATATTTTCATGTGTTTGTAACAGACAACCTCAGGTATAATATATATAATGCAGAATTTGTTCATTTTAGTTCTGCATTATAAGTATTATACCTGAGGATGTCTGTTACAGATAGGTGTGTAAATAAATTAAACATGGACATGTTTAATTTATTTACAGAATGCCAATTTAGAGATAGAACTAATACAAAAACTCAGATTTAATTAAAATAAAAACATTAGAAAGAAAGTAAATGAAAATATTGAAAATTAATATTTATATCTTATTGTGAAATCCGGAATTTTTACCAATTTTTTTTTTTCTAGAAACTAGAATGGAAAACAACTTGAAAGAAGGAAAAATTCCAACCTCCCCTTTTTTCAAGGTAAACATTTGCCCATCTCGACAATATTCCCACACTATGAACTTAAAAGTTGATAGTTAACATACAATTTCATCATCTTATTTGGGTTCCAGGGACAACTTTGACCTCCCCGCACACCTTTTACCTCGCAACTAATTTAGTCACATGACAGTTTTCCCACTGCAAAACGATAAAAGCCACTTCTCTCCCCCCTCTAGGGAGTCACTCATCAACGGTAGTAGTAATACATACTCTAGGATTTATTTTTAACTTGGTGCCCTGTTTCGAATCTCAACGTCCCGGTGGATTTTTTCCCTCTCTTGGAGATCCAAGTACATAAAAAGGTATGGAACCCACTTTTGTGAACACTCTCTCAGCCCTTCGCGCTTTAGGGACTCAGAATTTCCCCTCGATAATAGTTACTGTACTGTCTATATAGATAGCTAATAAATCATTGTTTCCTTGTTAAATTGGTGTCCTCTTTTACTCGTATATCGTCTGTCACCTTACCGGCGGCACTCCTCCCTCCTACCCAAAAAGTTAGTCCTGTTCCCTCAGGATAAACTAAAAATTTAAGCCATCTCTGACAAGTGGGCAAGTTCCTCTGACTTGAAAGCTGATCCATGGAGGTACGACGTAGTCATACCCCCTCGGTTCTCACATTATTAAATACCTTTCACAAACGTAAAGAGTTAATAAAAATCTTTCAATTAAAAAAATCTCAGAACTTTTTAAATAGTTTTTACTATAGTACTNTTAGCTTTTTATATTTTAAATAAAGTTTTATGTATAATTAATATGATTTGTTCTATTGTATATTTCTAATAATTTTTTATTTTTTAATTTAAAATTATCAGCAAAATAATTTTGTTTTATATAGTTTTCAAATATAGTAAAACCTTGCTTTATAGGCACCTTGCTTATGTGACTACCCTTGAAATTCCCTTGTAAAACTGCATAAGTTTTAATATAAATTAAACTCCACCTTGGTGGCCACTTACTTGAGTAGCCAAGATAGGAGTGCCCTAAAGTATTTATTCCTGTTTACATAGCCAACAAAATAGGAAAATATCTATTCTGTTTGCCACATATTTCTAAATTCAATGTATTTTTTTAAAGCGCTTTAAATGAAACTAAGCTTTATTGCTATTGTCTTGGAACAGTTTGCTGAAATCCGTCCAACAAATGTTCAAATAAAGTAAATATTTATTTACACTTCAGAAATTAAATTTTTCTCCAGAATTTAGTAAGAACAAAGATAATTATATATTTAGTACAATCAGATTTTGTAAACATATAGGTACATAAATCAGTGATGATCAGTCCACATCACTGATAGTTTTTACTTTTCAGTCTACAGGAAGGAACTAAGGTAGGAGATAGATCTAAAGTGAAAAAAATCTAAGCATAAAAGTGGGCATCTTAAACAGAAGCAAAAAAATACATCAAGAACTAACAGATGCTAAACTGCCAAAAGTTACAAATCATTCAAAACATTCAACAAACAAAAATATTGATATTAATTATTAATAAATAAATAAAGTTATGTACTTACATCAAAAGGGATCATTTTTTGACTGATTACCATACTTTTCCTCTGTTATATATAACAGCCAGAAAAGTAAAAATATATTTTAAAAAAATTTAACAATACTTTATAAATTAACAGACAAATAAAATAAAATTGTGAAATTAAATAATAAAACATATCATTGATAACATGACATAACATGATTGCTATCTTTTCAGAGAACTGAAAAGATAGCAATCATGTTAAATCAAAATAAGGTAAAAATATGGAATAAAGTTATGACTATACAACTGATAAGAAAAAGAAAGAATGTAAAAAGCACAGAATGGTCTTAGATCTAAAAATTAAGCATAGTTATTAATTATAAAAATTTGGAAATTCACCCAACAGTATGGATATAACTGTTGAATTGAGTTTGATTTACACTGGACCTGAAGGATGCAAAAGTGAAGAGAGCAAACAGAGTAAACAAGACAAACAAAGCAAATTTCATTCACACTGCAAATAGTGATAAGTGTGGTCACAAGTTGTAGTTTCACACTTTTACCAACAGATGGCATCTTAAAAAATTCAATACATACTGCAGTTACCATGTTAACATTCTTTTTGATTACTGTTGTGTAGGCTTATCAAAATTAAATTATATATCAGTATTATTTTCAATATGAATCTTTTTAATTATTGGATGCAATTTTTGTCCCACTCTGAGTCAAGAGATGAAAATGTTTTTTTTATTGGCTTGTTCTTGCCAACACACCCTAGCTATTATGTACTCCCATTGGCTGACATAAATATGTTTAAAGCACTTTGTGAGATTACATATGCTCACATTTATTCATTAGCTCTCTTCACTTTGTTATGTTTTGTGTCCTTTGCATCCAGTGTAAATCCATGCTTTATAGGAAAGAAAAATGTAGAAGTAAGGATCATTAGAAATGTATGCAGAATTATGGAAAACTAAATAAATAAAATTCACAAAAGATATGATTAAAATAAACATATACATATAAAGCAATTAATGTTTTTATGATCCTGTAAAATTGATAATTTAAATTAATAGAAATTATCATATAATAAAGTTTCTAGTATGTTAAATAATTTTAGAAATATACCTCAACTCAGGAGAAAAACACCAGTAATACAATGTCCACCCTTTTTTTGGTGATTTCTTAAAAGTGGTAATATTTTGTGAATCATCTGGAGATAAGTAAACCTATATATATGTAATTAAAAGATTTGATGAAAATGTAGAAAAGTAATAAATTTTAATTTAAAAATCAGTTTTAGTGCTATATTATAATGCTATGCTAATATGTATCTTTTTAATAAAGTCTGAATTAAAAAAGGTTCTTAAAGAGAAATAATAGAAATGATGAAATAAAAATAATTCAGATATCTCAAGTTAATAAATCAATCAGAATATAAGAGATCCAGAAAAAAAAAGTGTTTTTCACTTTTAAATAAATTTCATCAACCTTTGATTATATATGTGAAGTTTTATAGCATGAATGTTCATTAAGAGCCTGAAAGACAACACTGTATATTTTATCAAAAACAAAAATAATTTCTAAAAATATTGTTATTTTACAATAAAAATATATATTTAATTCACGCAGATAATCTCTGATTATGTGTGTTTAAGTCTCAAATTTCTCCCTTTTTCTGTATGTTAATCCATCTTCTAATTGGTATTATTGGATGCTCTTGTGTGAACTTTGTCTTGTGTGAATCTTTAAAGGATGATAAATTTCTAGTAATATCATTTTCCTTATAATGACTCAGAGACTGGTAAAGATTGTAAATAAAATAAGAAGCAAATCTTATATAACTTCAGCATAAATTTTGAACTCAATAAAAATACAGGTATACCTCGCCTTACGTCGGTAATTGGTTCCAGGAGAACGACGTAAGTCGAATTTACTTGTCTCCGAATCTACTTGTCACTAGGCTAAACCATAAATTTCCATTCCCGGTTCTGTATTTTATTTATTAATGCATTTTTAATAATATATGGTTAATAAAAATCTATTTTAAGCTTACAAACAAATAAATTTTAGTTTTTAATATAGTACAGAAAAAAGTATTCTAAATTTACGAATGCATGTACTGTAAATACAGAACATACTCGTATATATTTTAATATGATTTTATGTGCTTTAAACGTTTTTCTAGTGATATTACGACTTCAATATTTGTGGCGGACAGACGTAAAGTCGAATAAAATGACTTAAACTTGATTTTTATTTTTCCATATACTTTTTTGACAAACGACGTATAATCGGGAACGACGTAACTCGAAACGACGTAAGTCGAGGTATGCCTGTATAAAAAATGTATGCATTTCCTATTTAATTTAATTTAAAATGTTCTTTGTTCTCTTCATATAAATTTTTGTTGTTCCAACTGAAGACCTATATTAGTAGGTTAAAAATGTTTTGGTCTATTAAAAGATATTGCTGGGATTATATAAGGTGTGCCTCTTATTTTATGACTCGGAGAATTTATTTTACTGGTGATTTTAGCGCACAGTTCTCTACAATGAACAATAGTTAAGCAATCAACTCTCAAACCCATTTTGTTAGATATTGAAGCACATGTGCAACTTTCTTAGTAAAACAACAAAAAACTCATTCCTCTGTTTATTAAAGGCAGTTCTTATTTATCACTTTCTTACACTGTATGTTGTAGGGCAATCACTGCCACCAAAAACTACACCAGTCAACCTTGAATATTCTCCATGGACTTGACGCATCCCAGACTGCTCTTGAAACACTAAGTATACCATACATATTATCAAAGCACAAAACTTCTCCTATTTGATTTTTTTCAAGATTTTTATCATATTACTGCTAAAACTGGTAGTTGAATACATCATTCATTGCCATCAAGTTTTAAGATCAGTTTGTAGTCCAACAGCATTGTAGAGTTTCAAGGTCACTAGCTGTCAAGTGGAGTTGACAAGAGTATAATTCAATTTATAGTCAAACTCTGGCCAGTGGCTAACTTGATACAGTGTAATGCTGATATCAATTGTTGAAGATGAACATCAATCAACTTTGGAGTTGTGACACTATACCAAAAGTATGCACTATAGTTTGATGTCTAGCAAAGCAGAGGAATGACTGTTATGGAACTCTGCCATCAAAACATCATGCTGCCTTTAGACAGTAAAATGACCTTAGTATTTTCAGAATGGGAACCACATTGAGTAGCTTCTTCTAAACCACTAGGGTCTCTATATAACAAACACAAGTGTCTTGTACAAATAAAATCTTCATTGTTTGCAAAGGCAAATGTGTGTGTCGAGTTTTGGTATTATTTTTTTGTAATGGAAATGTCCTGAAATGTCATTATATTAGATCTAGTTGCATTTGGATTGTTAAATATATCTCTGGACAGAGCTGAATAGAGATACTCTATGATCAACTAGTACATATTAATTATTATATATATGTAGACAAATCACCTCAATGGTGATCACACTGCTAATATTTAATGTTGAATGCTCAAAGAATTATTTATAAAACTATTTTATCTCTGAAGATGAGTAAATAAAACATGAAACATGTGAGCACACCTAATCATGAAATTTTGCTGTCATCATATATTATTCATTTTGTTCAAATAATTTACATTGAGAGCAGAAATAAATTTAATATTTAGAATACAATAGAGTGTCGTTTATCCGAATCAATTGGGGACTGGGGTTGTTCGGATAACCAATTATGTATGAAAAAATATATTAATTTATCCTATGTTGAAATTTTTCTCCGTTGCGTGTCGCTTTGCGTTGAATTTTCATCGATGTTAAGCCTAACAAAGACTATTGTATCGTTAAAAATTATTTTTTTATTTTGTACAAACAAAATAAATATATTGAAAAATATAAAAACAATAAAAAATTATATTTCAGAAGTTAATTTAGTATCAAAAACGTAAAATATTTGAGTAGCCAAAGATTACAGCGCCACAGCACTGGCAAAAATTTAAATTTGTCAACTGGAATTCCTTCGGATAACCGACCTTCAGATAAACGACGCTCTACTGTAATATAACTCATAATTTTCAAAACTTTTCTTTTAATTTTTTATTTCAGATGATTTCATTTTATTTTCAATAATGATCTTTATTTCTTCAGAATAATAAGCTTTTCTTTAATTGAAAAATTTGGTTTTTACTAAGAATTACTGTGTGTATTTTTGTATCTGGTAACAAGTATTCACTAAATATTAAAAGAAATGGCAGAATAAGATAAAATGAAAAATAACTTCAAAAAAAAAATCATCAGCTAGAACTGGCAAGTGTGATATTTTGATTAAACATAATCATAGATAATGCAGACAAACATCAGTAAGAAATTCAGATTTAGTTCAAGACAAAAAAACATTCACTCTTTTTTTAAATGTCCAACTGTCAACTCTTTATTGACTAAGAACTTATGATTGATCAAATGGAAAATTCCATTTTCATACAGTTTCAAAATTAAAAATTTATTTATTTCAATTAATTTTTTATCTGTTATATAAATTTTAAAGATAATGCCTAAAGGACAATAAATCACCTTCCCTTGAAAAAACATCATAATATATGAAAATTAATTACATGAAAGCAAAGAGAATTAAAATTGTAAAAAATAAATAGCAAACAATATAAATAATAACTGGAATAAAACAGTAATTATGAACTAATATAAATAATCTTACACTGTTACTTTACTCATCAATAACTTTAAAATATATTTCATTTAATTCTGACATGAAACAATTTAACACACACAAAGAGAGACAAGATAAGAACACAATTTATGATAAAAAATTATTACTAAATTAACTCACTAACTTAAGTATCAATATCCAAATATTTTTGAGCAACAAAGTCCATCAGGAGAACAACAACAAACTAATTTGACTAAAAACTCATCTAATTACTTCATCCTTCAAACTGCTTTTGTACAAAGAGAGTATAAAAGGTAAAGTAATGGCAAAGACTCAGAGCATTTGCCGACTGCTTGGAAATGACTCTTAATTAATGAAACTTGATTAATGAACTTGGAAATGAGAAATTAATTAATAAGTGCACTTTGTTCCCTATTGAGGTTTTGAGCTTTATGAAAAACTGGGATAGGTAACATTTAGAGGATAAATCATTTGCATATGGTTATTTTACTTGAGAGTGATGTTTTGTTATAGCTATGTTTGTTGATAACATTTTACAATTTATATCAAGAAATTTAGAAAATAATGTTACCATTCTATCATACATACAACTAGTATTTTTTCCTAGTAGGAGTAGAATAATTAGCAGATGAAGCATCAACAGTTTTAGGTAGATAATCATTCACATTTATGTAAACAGCTATAGAAAGCATTGTAATCAAGCTAGTTCATTGTTGCTGTCCTGATGTTAAGCTTGCTTGCCCAAAAGTACTTGGAAAAATAATACAGTAAACTGGAAGTAGTTTGGATTTCTTATTTTCTGGACACACACTAAATGTATATTCAAAATATAAAAGAAACAATAAAAAGTGAAAAAATGATATTTTATGTAATACACCATGTTCCAGCAGTCACACAGGAATGAGATTCATGTAATTCATATGCCACAGAAACCAAAAATAAAGCAACTGTGCACTGAACTACAGTCTTCCAAATTCAAAACCCATTCCAAAAATAGCCTGTTTTTTGGAAGCCAGATATTTGGTCTGGTACTTACATGATTTAAGTTAGTGAGTTCTAATAAAGCAGAGTTAATAATTAAGTTATAAAATTCACTGTTTCATAACTTAATTAAAAAAAGAAAAAATGTAGGATAGATTTTAAAGAAACTGAACAGCAAAATTTTCACACAATATTTTTCTGACTAGATAAATCTGATTACTCTATTTTATGTTTATTAGTTGATCAAAAAAGATGACTTCAAGGTCATTGTTTGGCAATATTATCAATATCAAATACTATTATAATTAATTAAAAACAGAAAGAATTGTGGATAAGGGAAAGTAGTATTTTATTAGTATTGATTTTTAAACTAAATGCTTGAAACAAATTGAATAAGCAAAATAGATCAGATTGCATTGTATTAGGCTCACTACCGTATTCTAATTAATTAATAACAAACAAGTATATATAAATTAATTACAGTTATTATTGTTAATCTGTTAACTATACAGTTTTAAATTATATATGATTCTAGTGTCATGATAAGATTTGTTAATTTTTTGATAATTATAAAAATAAACACTAAATATTTTTGTTTTAAAATATTCAGGACATGAGAAAAAAGTTAATATTCTTAAATCTAATTTTCAAAATCAATTATCATTGAAATATATAATCAGAATATATTGTACATATAATTTTTTAAAATAAAATAAAAAGTTAAAATAAAATTTGTATACTTAAAGAAAAAAATTTAAATCTTACTCTATATTTTTCATTAAAACTTTTCACTAAACTTTGATTAAGAACAGCTGAGTTTGAAAACATGATTCTTATCAAATCTGAAAAACATTGAAGTCCAGCTCCTTTTGTTACCCATGATGAAGTTGCTATTTCCATGGTCAAATGAAGGATAATTTTATCCAGTAAATCTAAGACAACTTCTTTTTTCTGTGCAGTTAAACCAACACTTGCAAAAAGCTTAAATAAATTAAATATTAATAAGTATAAATGTTAAGAGATTAAATGTAATACTAAAATAAAAAATAATGACATTTTTATTTTATGTCTTATTCTTTAATTAGAAAAAAATGAAATCATTAATATAAAAATAGTGAATATTCAAAAAACAGTTCAGTTTACTTTTTGAGAATACCTACCATATTTTGCCATGTGTAATGTACAGTACACTCATGTTTTTGGCCCAAACTTTCAGAAAAAATCTTTTGCTTTAATTTTTTAATTAAAATTTTTATTTGTTTACATTTAGGTATTTTGTTTTTTGTATTATAATGGAATTTTAGCATTTATTTTTTAATATATGGTACAAGAAACTTCATGTAACAAATTATTACAAAACACAAGAACAGATACAAGGTAAAAAAATTTTAGATACTGGTAACAAATTTACATTTACATATCATCAAAGGCTAAAAACTCTTTGTCACTGTCATTATTGATTTCTGGAGTTACTTTTTTAACTCATAAGCATAAATAAAACAATTAAAAACATTTATATTGATACAGAATTAGTACTACCCATGTATAATGTACATTCTTATTTTTCCCTCACAAAATACAGTATGTTACAATTTTTCATAAATTTAAACAAAATATAGTTTAAGGACTTCTGCAATCATCAAAAAATTGTTATATCAGAATCATAAAACTATTTTTGATATTTTTTAGATTGGTAACATAAATTTCAAATTTAACATTTCTTTAGAAGTCCAAATTTTTTCCCATAAACTTTTTTACTTTTTTATGTTCTCTAAACATGCTCCCATTAAGAAAACTACTATTTTTCTTCAATGTCTTATAATAAAAATAGAAAAGACAAGAAATTTCAAGTGAGAGCATTTAGTAATTTTAGATCAGATTTTCCTATATGATTTTGTATGTGCTCTCATAATATTTAATTAGCTTTTTATATTTTAAATAAAGTTTTATGTATAATTAATATGATTTGTTCTATTGTATATTTCTAATAATTTTTTATTTTTTAATTTAAAATTATCAGCAAAATAATTTTGTTTTATATAGTTTTCAAATATAGTAAAACCTTGCTTTATAGGCACCTTGCTTATGTGACTACCCTTGAAATTCCCTTGTAAAACTGCATAAGTTTTAATATAAATTAAACTCCACCTTGGTGGCCACTTACTTGAGTAGCCAAGATAGGAGTGCCCTAAAGTATTTATTCCTGTTTACATAGCCAACAAAATAGGAAAATATCTATTCTGTTTGCCACATATTTCTAAATTCAATGTATTTTTTTAAAGCGCTTTAAATGAAACTAAGCTTTATTGCTATTGTCTTGGAACAGTTTGCTGAAATCCGTCCAACAAATGTTCAAATAAAGTAAATATTTATTTACACTTCAGAAATTAAATTTTTCTCCAGAATTTAGTAAGAACAAAGATAATTATATATTTAGTACAATCAGATTTTGTAAACATATAGGTACATAAATCAGTGATGATCAGTCCACATCACTGATAGTTTTTACTTTTCAGTCTACAGGAAGGAACTAAGGTAGGAGATAGATCTAAAGTGAAAAAAATCTAAGCATAAAAGTGGGCATCTTAAACAGAAGCAAAAAAATACATCAAGAACTAACAGATGCTAAACTGCCAAAAGTTACAAATCATTCAAAACATTCAACAAACAAAAATATTGATATTAATTATTAATAAATAAATAAAGTTATGTACTTACATCAAATACAAAACTTGCTGGTTTTGCACTACCTTCTGTTAAATTACTGATTTCTTTGTCTAATTTCTCTTCTAATTCACAAAACATTACTTTTAAAATAGAAAGATCTGAGAGAGTAAATTCTGTATTCTCCGAATTAGAATTAAATTGCCCAACAATTTCTCTATCTTTAATATATTCAATTGCTTGTGTGATCTAAAATATAAAATCAGATAACATTAATATTATGCATTATCTATATTAAATATAGATTTACAATAAAGTAAATTAGTATTATTATTTAAAAATGTTTTCAGCATTTTTAGGTCAACTTCAGTTACAGAAATTCTTAGTAACAAAATATCAAATGTTATAGAATCACACAACAGTTTACATCCAAATTAATATACAGAGCATCATGTAATTAGTGATATAAGCAGGAAGATTGTGATTCTACATGAAATACTAAATTGAAAATATAGAATAAAATTATTTCATATGAGGCTTTGTTTCTGAGAAAAATGGCTTTGAAAATTTATTGAGTATGCATGCACTTGATCAAGATTCAATGGATTTCATGCAGATTATGTCTAATAATGTTCAAGTTAACTAAAACAAGTCAAGTTACTAACATTCATGTTAACTTGTTGAATGTGAACTCCATAACAAAGAAATGGTTCAAAACAACCATGCTCTTCAAGAGTTTGTTCTGCTCTCTGAATAACTTGATTAGGTTATTGGTCTTTGTAATAATTAGCTGCAGCAGAAACATTGCTGTCACATGCACCAAATGCATAAATCACATCCATATACTCTCAATTTCTGTATGTAGTCATATTGGCACTATGATAAAAACTAAAAATTTGGTTTTGAAAAGCATAAGAGAAGAGTAAGAATGATACAAAAAAAAAAAACATAACATTGATATTACTTACAGATACATCAAGTAACACAGTAATGTTTTCAATACACTCAACAGTAAAAATAGCATACAGTGACATCTGTTGAGTTGATCTTGATGAAGTGCATGTGTATCCAATAAACTTTCAAAACCATTTTTCTTGGAAACAAAGTCTTCTACATAAAATTTTATTCTATGTTTTTGATTCAGTATTTTATGTATGTTCAACTAATGTACTATTTTCACACCTTCTTAATGAGAATTATCACTTAAAAATTAATAACTGTATAGTGTATTTATCTTACTTAAAATTATCCCATTTTAGTTAATTTTCTTCATTTATTTTTGGTTCATTTTCTTCTGTTGTTTTGTAATTAAGCTCTATTTAGATTCATTTTTAATGGTTTTTTAATACATATATTTATGTATTAATTTGAATTTAAACTGTTGTTCAATTTTATAACATTTGATATTCCATTACAAGAATTTCTATAATTGAAGCAAGTCAAAAAAAAAGAAAAAATATTTTTTACAAAAATTCCCATTGGTTTTTTGGGTAGTCAAATGCAAAGCATTTGACTACCCAAAAAACCAATGAGAATTTATATTTTTATAATATGATATCAAGAATTTTGAAATCTAAAGTGAATAGTATTAATTTACTTTTTCAGATTAATTTAAAATCACATCAAATATTTAAATAATAATAATGTTTATCAATCAAGCTAAATTTTAATTTTGTAAAGTTATTATGTCATTCTTTCACTATATTTTATATGATTCATCAAACCTATCAGAGAAACTTAATGAATTTTCGCTTTTCTTTCCTCATTTTTTGTTCCAGTTTAAAGAATAAAAAATGATTCTTCAAGTTTGATTGATATTGTACTGTAGAAAACTACTTACATAACATTTCATAGTGTTTTCAATACTATTATTCTAAAATGTGTTATATCTTTCTTTTTAACTGTTAAATGAACAAGGATAATATCAATGATAACACTTCAAACATTTAATAAGCAACATTTTTAACTATTAGAATGCCTTTTACATTTAAAATTATATTGAACAAAAAGATTAATTAAATATTTATAGAATTCAAAAACACAACTTTAAATAAGATTAAGCTAAATCTCAATTTTAACAGATTGATAGGTGAGAGAAAAGTCACACTTAGATGATAACCAAATCCATACGCTCTAAATGACATGATCTCAGTCTCTTATTATAGAAAACTTATTTCCAAGGGCATAAATATATAATTGTTCTAGAAATTTGAGGGGTAGGTTAGATTTATCTTCCAAAAGTAGAACTGATTGTTTGTCCAAGGCCCATTGCATTAATGATATAAGATTGGGATCACAATGAAGTCTTGTGAAAAGTTAAAAAATGTTCACTCAGCTTTTTATTGATTAATCTGAAGGTAGAAGCTATATAATAAGTCATTTTTGCAATTAAATAATTTTACCAAATATATTTCCATTTTGCCTTTACTCTTTATGGCATCTTTATCCAAATAAAAAAAGATTAATCATACTAGGCTGTCTTTGAATTATTAAAAAAAATTTTTTTTCTTGGAATTTCGTCAGATGATGATATTTTTTAGTTAATTGAAGACACAGACTGTCCAAAAATGACCAATGTCCAAAAATTCCAAGATTAAAAGTTTGCAAAGATTTGTCACCAGGAGAAGCCATAGAAATCTACATATACCAGTGCATTTCTTCAGTAGATATAAAGGCCGAAAATCCCTGAGTGGAAAGGATGAAGAACATGAATATGGCTGTAAGACCCATGAACTCTTAGTTGAAATTTTATAATTTTAATTAGATATTTTTTTGTGCTTTTTAAAGGAATGTTTGTAAACTTGACAGCCAAGTAGCCTAAAAAAAGAAGGTCAGGTCGTCAATAAGTTTGTTCTGGAACACGTGAAGTGAATAAATAATGTCTATCAAAAATTTTTTTGGACAGTCTGTGTCTTCAATTAACTATTAAAAAATTATTTTTATGTCCTTAATAAAGAGTTTTGTAGTGTAAGCTAACTCTCTACTTAAAATTACACAGTTTTTGTTAATCTTTTGATTTTTTGAGCAACTTAGGAATATTGTGCACATGAAATCTATTATGCTCTAACCCAAATGGACCTCAAACAAAAAAGCAAAGTATTATGGAACAAAATTGTTTTTGAAAGAAAGCATGGAAGAAATCATTATAATAGCAAATAAATAAATAAGTAATTTGGAAAGATTTATGAGAAGAAATAAAGCAAATTGCTACCAGCCATGGAAATGACTGTGCAAGAAGGAAAGAATAGATAAAATGATGATAGTACAGTAAGACCCCACTTAACCCGGGGAATGCATTCCCAGACAAGGTACTAAGCAAAACAGTGTCAATTTAAATGAGGTCATTTTCACATAGAGTAAATAGGGATAGGGAAACACGCAACCGAAAATTTAAAAAAAATTTACTTTCATTTTAAGTTATTTTTATATTAATTTGCATAATAATATATGTTAAATAACACATAAATATATGCACACAGAAATGTAAAGTTCATTTTTTGTGATGAAGATCCTGACTTTTTGAAATTCTTGTTCTTTTGCAATAAAGTCACATAGTTTCATTTGTCGCTTTTTTCTTTCCTTAAGCAAATGTCGGTAGCAGAAGATTGCATCCAAAACGCCTTGGTTTGCTTTTGCCCTCCTTTCAAAATCTGGATCATTTGCTACAATTTGATCAGCAATTTCAGTTATCATTATCAAACTTTTATTACGGAAATCTGTAGAGAAATTCTTTGGGTTCTTCATTTTTAGAATCTCTATTTTCCAGTTCTACATGAATTCCTTGTTCTGCCAGTTCTTGAAAGTCGTCGTTGGTAAGGCTCTCACCAGAAACCTGCAGTAACTCCTCAATACCCTGCTCATCTACATCTCCTAGTCCTGCTGTATCAATTAGGTTGACAATTTGATCAATCTAACAATACAGCAATAGGCTCTTCTCATTGAGAATTCTTCGATAACTTCAGCCATAACTTCTTCCAAACTCCGTTCATGCATTTATCAGCTAATTCTTGCCAAGCAAAGTTGATATTGCCTATGACATCCATGATGTTATATTTTTTCCAAAACTGCACCAAAGAAACAGATTTAAGGAAAGTACGCTATGACAAATAGCCATCTTTTTTAGAAATATTTAGTAAGGAAGAAAACAATTTTTTGAATTTTCATAAAAACCTCTGAGGTTATTTGAAGGAAGATTTCTGAAATTTTGCAATAGTTTCTTTCATGCTGAGAGAAAAGTTCTTAATGATACATTTTTAGTTTTTGATTTATTTATTACAAAGTACATAATTTTGCATTTTTATCATTTCTGAATAACCGAATAACAATGTTATTCCAAACTTTATCAGTTGCATTTATGTTGTCAATAATATAGCATCAACAAAAATAATAAACAACAACAACAAAACATGGAACTAGTAATAATATAAAGATATAAAATCATTGAAGATCTATCTATAGACATTGAAATCTAAATACCAATACTGTATCAAAAATAAAGTAAATGTATTCTCATTAATGAAAGTATAATGTTGTTCTAATTCTCAGGAAAAGTTTATTTTCAAATCTTCTGATTTTAATTTCAGAGTGATTTTTAAGAATAAAAGAAACAAGTTCTAGTTATAAAAATTTGATAAAATATCTTAATTTGATCTTTACCCTTTCAAAATAAAATTTATAGAAAATATATTTTAACAGATTTTCATTTACATTAAACAATATTATATTAATAGACAGCGGACATATAGGCCCTTAAAAGTGGCGTTTTAGGCACTTAAAATAAGCTCTTAAATTGCGTCGTTTAGGCTTTATAAACAAAAAATAGGCATTCAAAATTTGCACAATGAACAATTAATGTACTTATTAGGACAATGAATTTTTTATTTAACATATGTATTCCAAACAAAAATGCACGTATTCAGAATGATGAAAAAACAAAAGTAGACAAACAATTATCTTTACATTTTTTATTCGCTCTGTTTCCCATAGCTTCATAATATATTACAAGCACTTTTTCCAAATTTTCAACGGAAAAGTTGCAACATTTGTCACTGAGAATTAATTTATATGCAGAGAAAGAGCATATAATCCGTTATATTCAGTAGATGTGGAACACATCTACTGAAGATAATGGGATTATATTTCAACCTTGAAAGAAGATGAACTGGGAATTCACTTTTGCTCTTCTTTCTTGCCAAAATATCAGCCACAATAAACAAGCACTTTAATCCAAGTCTCTTTTGAAGCACTGCTTTCAACTCTTTCTTCACTTTTTTTGCTGTAGTGCCACATGCATCACAAAGTTTCTGGTTTGCTCTGTTGAGAAGATCAATTTGTTCATATATAGGTTTCCCACTACTTTCAAGTGCAGTAATAGTATCTTCAATGAATGTGAAATAACACTTGATGTACTGTACATCAACTTGTTCTGAACATAAATATCATTCAAAATTTTCTTGGCTTTAGTTACACAAACTGTATTGTCTGCTAAAGTGGCCAGAAGTTTTTTGATATCAAAGAAATGTTCACTGTAGTAGTTAGTAAAAAATCTTAGTCATGTATATGCTAAGGGAAAAATAGGCATTTGCCTAAAACCCGCTGTCTAAAAATGACAAATAAGGCATCTCTAACGCTATATTTATTAAATAAAAGTATTTATTTTAAAATATTTCATATAGTTTTAATTTTATTACTATAAAATTGCATCAGGGGTGTAATTTATTTCTGTTATTATTGCATTCTAATTTTTTCTGCTCGGATATGCATCCACTGGGACTTAAATATAAGTAATCAATAATAATAAAAAACTGAATTTGTCTGATTGTATTTTCAGGAAAAAAATGAAACTTAAGCAGTTTAATTTAAGAATTAAAGTAAACCTTTGTGGAAAATAAAACGAAAAATTAATAAAAACTTTTAAAAAATATGAAAACAGACTAAACTTTGTGTTTTAGGCAAAAATAGGCAGCAACGTCAAAATAAGCATGTTTAGGCATTATAAAATACCATTGTTTTGGTCTAAATGTTCATGAAAAGTGTTTGTACGAAATCTTAGCCAAGTAATGCAAAGGAAAAAATAGGCATTTGCCTAAAATCCACTGTCTATATATTAATAACATAAAAGTATTTAAAATAATAATTACTGAACATTAGATATCAAAAGACTAATTTTCTGAAATCTGTTTTTTGAAAAGTGTGTACCATAACAGACTTTTTTAAGAAAAATCAGCTTTCTCTGGAAAAAAAGTCTTACAAATCATTTGCAGATATCTGATCAAATATCTGAAGGTGGAATTAAAACTGACATTTATAATATCTTAGCATAAATAGTTGCATCTAAAATAAATATTTGTATATTTTTGTGTACCCTTGTGTGTTTTGACCAATTTAAAAATATAAATAGTTTTAATTTTAGACAAAGTTAATTACACATTTACTTTTAATAAAGTTAAATAATAATTGATATTTTCTGCTTATAATTATCTACCTCAGTGATGCAACGTGCTAGATCTGAAGATCTTAACTGGAAAGACATGCTATCTTCACAAACATTTTCAATGTTATGTGCTTCATCAAATATAATAACATTTTTAGTAATTTCTATGCCATGAGTTCTTCTTGTTTTTGGATCAACCAAATAATTATAAGGAGTAAATATAATATCAGCTCTACTTTTTAGTGATTTTGCTGCATAATATGGGCAACATCTAAAAAATATTAAAATTATTATTTATTTAATTACTTGAAATTATAAATTACAACAATATTTGCTACTTTAATACTCACGTATTTTTCTTTCCTGCTACAATTAAGTCTTCTATATCAAGAATAGAATTATCCTGGTAATCTTTTGAAACAAGTTTGTTATCTAAATTAAGATTGAAAGGACAAGTATGATTTGTTACTTTGTTCTTACAGGAATTAAGTTTAGCTGAGTTGCTGTGTAATTTTGATACTTCTGGATGTAGACATAACTGATCACGTGAACCAAGAACAATTGCAGAAACACTATAAAAAAATTATGTGATAAATTAAAAATAACTCATTTAAATTTTAAACTGATACAAATAAGATTTCTTCATCAAATGTTAAAAAAAATTTATTTCTTAGGCTGCGTACACACTAGGTGTTTTTGGCCAAGCGTGCGTTTATAGATTTTTCTTAAAATGCGCACTTTGAGATATGTGCTGCCATGTTACTGTACATTCAATCGCACGTTTTCGGGTAGAGTGGACGTACGTTGGCCGAAATGGAGAATGATCATTTTGATACTGATCTATTTATTGATGAAATCTAAAAGAGACCAACCATCGTCAAAGGATTTTATAGATATTTTAAAGAATTAAAATACTTGGGTTTATTTTGTCTTAGTTTTGGATACATGTCGCAAACATTCCATGTGTCAGTCTATCTCGTAATATTGGGTACACCCAAAATTCTCTTTGCCTCTGCCATCGTCTTTTATAGCGACAATGGAGGAGGGACACACAAGCAATTACTTTCACATCCATTTCCAAACTGAGCCAGTGTGTATGCTCCACTAAACGCTCGTCTAACGCCGAGCTAACGCCTGGTGTGTACGCTGCTAATGCGCGTTTAACGAAACGCAAAACGCCTAGTGTGTACCCCACAGCCTTACAGTGTATATAAAATTACATTTTGTTCAAGCTAAATACAGTAGTGTCTGCTTATAACAAACCTGTACAGACCATCGAAACTGGTTCGTTATATCAGATAAGAAATAAAACATAGTCGTTTAACATGTCAAAGATAAAATGTAACAAATTATCACACAGGAAATCACCCATTAAAATATCAATATAAATGCACATGGTTACTTAAAAAATTCTATTTTTGTTTGTTGATTTTTGCAAGTTGCATAGCATTCTGTAATATACAGTTTCACCTCAGCAAAACTATTTAAAATATTTTGTAGAGTATTATGCATTTGTAAAAACTCTTGAATAACAACAGTTTTTTTTTTTTTTTGCAAAACTTCAGAAGTTGATATTATTGGAACATTGATACAGTCTGTGTATGTTGTATTGGCATCTTCATCCTCATTCATTTCATTATTTTTGGAAGACACTGAAGCTACGATGGATGATAATCCATCAGTAAAAAGTTCTCTACTAACAACACTCATCAATCCTGGCATATTCTTCAAAAACATGCACCCAATAACTGCAGTGGGAGCACATCTTGAACACTTGAACACTTTTTTGTTTCATCATTTGTAAGTTTACTTTTCAAAAGTTCATCGATTAGAATGTCATCATCTGAATCAAACTCTTCTCAATTAGTTTGTAGAAAGCCAGCAAGTTGAAAAAAGTTTGCTATTGTTTGCATTGATACATTTTGCCATGCCATAAGGACAAAGTTTATTGCATCCCGATGATTTATAGAAAATGATTCTTCACTGAAGTTATCATTTTTGAAAGGAGAATTCACCAATTATTTAAACTGTGTATAATCCCTTGATCTAAAGACTGTAGTTTTGAACTTTATATTGGGTGGCATGAACACTAATGTAATTCAATGTAAATTCTTGATGTTTGGATGCACCAGGCAGTTGCCAATCAATAATAAAATTTTTTGTTTCTTTTTCTCAGTTCTTCATTCCGTTCTCACAGTTTGCCACAGAAAATGTCAGGTTATCCAAGCTCTTCGGTTAGATTTGTAGTTTACTGGTAGCAGTTGATTTTTGAAACATCTTGGATTTTTCAATTTACCAATTACTAACAATTTTTTTTCCATTCCCATAAGATTTGCTGCTAGAAGAATAGTAATTCTTTCTTTATATAATATTCCTCCTGCACAGCTTTCTGTTTTGAATTTTAGTATCCTATTTAGTGTAAGCTTATAAAAAAAAAAAAAAAGACATGTTTCATCTGTGTTAAAGGTATCACAATCTTGGAAATTTTCTCTAATTTTAGGGCCACTTATTTTGCAACTAGTCTTCTACCATGTCCTTGCTTAATGCAATACAATGTCTTTTTTTTAAATCTCTTGATCCAACTTCTACTGCATTTAAACTCAGTACTCTTTTCTCTTTTCCAATTTGCTTCCTAACTTCTGCTTTTGACTGCAATATAGCACCACTAATAGTCATGTTCTTAAGTTTCTGTTGAGAAAACTATTTTAACAATACTTGATCTAATTCAACATGCACTGACTTCCTAAGCTTTTTAGCATTCAAATTATCACATTCAAAGCTAAAGAGTATTTTGTCATTTTTTTTCCAAATGGTAGCAACTATCAATTTGGTTACATTCATTTCTTTACATAATTCGCTTTTCTTTACACTGCTTTTCAACCTTTGAATAATTTCATATTTAGTCTGTAACATAAAAGACTTATGTTTCTGCTTAAACTGATTAGTGCTTACAGTCATCATATTTCACAAGAATGTATGCACAGTACTTTATAATTCTGATTTAGTGAACAAACAGCAAGAGTTACATAAGAGTTACAAAATTACATACAGTTCATTATTCTTTATAACCAACATCAGTAAACAGAATTTTTCTAACCAATAACAGCATAAATTATAAATTTTGTGATGGTTTGATTTTGAAATTCAAATTTGAAATACTGTATTTACAGTTGAAATTTTCTAGTCAATAAAAAGCATACTTTCAATTTCCAAATGTTAAATGAGCAGGAAATGGTACAAAATCATTTAACTGTTAATAACGGATCAGAAATAACATTTAAAATTTAAATTACAGCACTAACAAATGAAAATCTTGACAGTGTAAATTTCTAAGTTCATTGTTAATGGGTCAGTAGATGAACCTCAGAAAATATCTTAATGAAGTAAGAAAACTGGTACAGTTCAGAGTTTAAAAATTTAAATTTGTGATAAAAAATTAGGTAAATAAATGTGTGCATTGAAATTAGTTACAGTAGTTAAAAGCAAAAATACCCAAAATTAAGCAACATTTCTCATATTAGGTCATTTTAGATCATGACTTCTTACATTTTGTTTAAACCCTTTCATGTCACTCACATTATGTTATGGGAAAAAGTTTTTATTTAAAAACCCTAGTAATAACTCAAGGGTATTCTTTATACTCATAATTTGTTATAAGCAATAACTTTCATTTTTTTTAAATCCAAATATTGTTCATTATATATGGAAGTCCTTTATATACAAGTTCATTGTAACCAAAAAAAATAACATCATTCTTATGGGTGAAACACCCATAAGAATGATGTTATTCATACTTTTAAAATTGGTTCATTACACCTGAAAGTTCACTATAAGTGAACACTACTGCATATATTTTATTTAAGCTTGACTTAACATGTCTTATTATACCTCTCTATATTCAGAGATAAGATAAATTAAGCATTTTAAAAAATTCTAAATTTCTTAGCAAGAGTAATAAAAATATAAATAAAATAAATTTTAATGAAAAACATATTTAATTGAAGTCAAATGTAGGTAGAGATAGTGTACAAATCCTACTTAGTTAATTATTACATGTAATTATATACTTTGTATATACACCATGTCATGGTAACAGTTTAAGTCAGAAGCTAAATGCCACAAATGGATGTAAGTGCATAGTTGTATCAGTTGGCACAATGAATGCCCAGTGACCTGTGTGGTTATACATCCTAAATCAGTGATTCCCAAAGTGGGTGCTACTGCCCCCCTGTGGATAGCAAGTACCACTCACTACCTTGGCCTTACAAGTCTTAGCTGGGCTTCTTCCCCTACACAGAAGAGCAAAGGAAGAAATGTGGAAATGGAGGTAGTACAGTGACTGCAATTCAAAGGATCCTAACAACAATCTCTCTGACTATATTAATTAATATTGGGATGTTTACCAGCTTAGATCACAGGCTGTTAAAATGGCTGACACAGAGGGAGGATTTAGTAGGTGATAATATCCCTACTCATTCCAGCCATTTTAGCTATATGGCTTTGCTGGGTATCACGAGGGTCCTATCCTTTCCATTTATATCTTTATGAACAGTTCTAAGTGTGGTGACCAGGTTTGTCATCATTGAAAGTAGGACCAACAAGTGTCTGTACTGGGATAGTTATCAGCTTGCAGGCCACTGCACTGTCACCCAGGTATAGCTTTTTGGTATTCTACAGGCAACTACTTATATCAACAGGAAGATGGTAAATCACCACATTAAGATCTGTTCTGATAGCCAAACAGCTATCACGCAAATCAGCTGTCAAAAAGATTTTGACAGCTGATTTGCCTGATATTGCTAGACTCATTGGGTTGGAGGTTAATAGGAGTAAACTGAACTACATTGCCATCTCATGGGTCTGGGGACACTCAGGGGTAGAGGGGAATGAGTGGGCTGACACCCTGGCCAAGCAAGCAGCTACCTCTTCAGCAACTGCTACCTATAAAGCCCTGGTCACACTATGCGATTTCTAGCTGCGCAGGCGACTGCAACTGCGACGGCTGTTCCTGTTAACTAGTAATCACCCTTCAAAACCAGCATGACTGCAACCGCAACTAGAAACAAAAAGTTTGTTCTACTCGCGACGATTGCAAACACGCATCCAATTAACAAATGCCTTTGTGCCACATCATACAGTGACAACATTGAATATTAGTGTTGTAACGAATAGTATGTTCGGCCTCAGGCCGAATACTCGGCCAGGAGCGTGGCCGAATAGCCGAATATTCGGCAAAACTATTCGGCTTGATTAACGCACGTACGAAAATTGGCACGCAAACCGCATTATGGCAAAGACCCTGCTCTCTATTGGCCCACTGTCACTACACTTCGCCAATCGCATTAATTCTTGACAGTTCAGACAAGAGCGTCATGGCAGTATGTGATAAGTGATAATATTAAATGTGAATAACAATGAAATGACCTACATGTGTAAATAACGGAAGAACAGAGAAGGACTGCAAAATGAAAATAAATATGAAATTGAGTTGATAACATAATCGAACAAGTCGATTATGTTACTTGAGTAACATAAGATTATGGTACGATTATGTTATTGAGTTGATAACATAATCGAACAAGTCGATTATGTTATCAACTCAATAAACTGCCTAGAACAAGTCAAGGCAGCTTATTGGCACGAAATTCGCAGCTGTGAATGTCAAACAATTGTTGTCATAGACTTCGGAAAGCTAAATGCTTGTAATGAAAGTCACTTAGCATGCACGGGCGAAAGCCTGGGGTCGTTCGGGCTACCAAGCTGTTTCAAATCTGTGAAATCATAACTGTGACTTATATCGATGTCTTATCTGTCTCTTTTCTCTGTTATCACCAGGCACGTAATTGTAAAATGGAAAATCGACGACAGAAAAGTGGTGAATCGAAAGTATCGTGAGGGCGTATTATGGTGTATGCATAGGCATACATGGACTAGAGCGATAGAGGAAAGAGAAAGGGAAGAACAAAGACGAGCGCTTAAAAAGAAGGATAGGCAGGGTCAGACCCTCAGATGTGCGACGATTCTC
>NW_019385479.1:8504-24187 GCF_000671375.1 Centruroides sculpturatus | reverse complement strand
TATAGTCCGACGTTTTTTAATCCGACATGCTCAGTAGTCCGACGCACCTCCCGTCAAGGTACCCGTCCCCGTTACGTGTCTGCTTGCACAGAAGCATGTCGCGATGTGAATCTCCCCATCCAATTTTTACACGATGACACACATTTCGTGTGTTTTATGTGAGCAGTTCTGTTTGAACAGTTGGAGTAGAGAATATTGTAAGTTACTGCTAGCAAAACAATGCGAAATATGTAATTATTTTCGGTAATCCGGACACTTTTGGTCCCATACCTGTCGGATTATCGAGGGACAACTGTATTTAGTACTTCTGGCATGAACTTTTCACCTAATGTGTGGCAGCCTAAGGTAACCCAGCTATGCAGATCACCAATTCTATCTGTGCATGTACATTTATGTTTAAAGGGGACAGTCATATACAGGAGTGTATATATCTGTGTTCATGCCACTTGTCTCCTGTCTCATAGCACAGTATGAATGTCATCTGTGTTAAGTCCATGTACAAGTTCGTCTTCAATGTCCATATAACTTTATTGTACAGGGTCTTTATAATTAAAGTTCCATTTTGAAATGGGCATAAAAGAAAAACTACTGAACAAAATGTTATGAAACTTTGTAATAATTTACAGGAAGTCATGGGATTTATTTCCCCCAAAAAATAGTTCAAACACTCACCACTAGTGGGGAATGGCACTGTATGCAATATTGTTAAACTAAAAACAAGACATGAAGACATTGAATGAAAATAAACAATTTGGTGGAATTGAAAAATGCGATGTCCGTAACATTACTCCTGATATGCTAAGAGCTACTGTTGAGAACACAGTAATGCAATTTAACTTGCTTTCAGAAAATGGTGGACGCCACATTGAATATGCTTTGTAACATGTTTTACAAATGATTAAAAATATTTTCAACTGATGTCTTCATGTCTTATTTTGTTTAACAATATTGCATACAGCATCATTTGCTGCTGATGGTGAGTTTTTGAACTTTTTTTTTTTTTGTGAAAAATAAGTACCCCATGACTTTCTGTAAACTGTTACCAAGTTTCATAACATTTTGTCCAGTAGTTTTCCTTTTACAGCCATTTCAAAGTGGAACTTTAATTATAAAGACCCTGTACATAACTGTGTTGGACATCTGTTTATTTTATTTTACTGCCTACAGTTATAGATATGTCAGTTTTACTATGTACTACTGAATTCAAGGGTTGGATTTCACACCGATCTTTGGTTAAACAAGAGAAGAACAAATTATCACACAGGCATTAATTACATATAAATATAGCGATAATTTGTTCTTCTCTTGTTTATGTACTACTACATCGCGAAGACTTTGTAACACTGTTCATATTAACCTGTAACACAATCTCTTGTACCTTGTATCCTGATTGATTCAATAAATACAATGAAGCGCTCATAGACTCATCAAATATCCTATCTCACTTTATTCTTCCCCTTAAGCTTCTACTGCTAAATCTCTTTTACACTCACTCATGCTAGGAAATAGCTTTGAGTGGTCCTGACTTTTCTGCCCCATCCATGCTGCAAGTGTAGACAGTGAGTAAATCTAGGGAGGTGAAAAGAAGCAAGTGGACAGCAGGGGGTGATGGAGGCAGGGTACTGAATGGTAACCATACACCAGGGTTGGGGTCTCTGAGAACCTTTGTTAATTAAAGTGGGTAAGAAGAAACATTGTATTTAATAGTTTCCAGATGTAGAGAACAATGTACAGTGTGATGTTCATAGAAAAGTTTTTCTAAGAATATTCTCACACAAGGGAAAATGGATTAGGGGTGTTGGGTATAAATTTATGGAACCAAGGGCTTAGAAATGTTTGGGAATCACTTCTAAATTAATCAGTCTGGAAGTGAAGATTGGACAAAGGTCTGAATACCATAATTGAAATGTATCTACATTATAAGTAGAAGCTATGGGTTCAAGCCATATGTTGAATCAATTTCTTCCTCCAAAATATTTTAAATTAACTAATTTATTCCTAATTAGTAAATTTAATATGAGATGGCAAGTTAATCTGAGAGTATTCTCATGGTATTAAAAGATAAAAACACCAAGGAAAAAATAACAAATTATTTGTATATCCAATACAGCTACCTCATCTGCAAATTATAGTAATACATTTTATAATTAATCTACTAATTAAATGAAAGTAAAACTTTTTGTTGTTTAATTTGAATCAAAGACGAAAAACTTATAATTGACTATCAGCTTAAACTAAGAATGTTGTATAAAGATTATTTACTGTCTGTTCTAGTTGTATATTTAACTTACTTTATTGATCCTCATTTTCACAAAATTAGTTGCTCCAAAACACTTAATAATATTGCTTGTAATAAAATTATTACAAAAAATTGCTTTTAGCCCTTAAATTAAATAAAATATCTACAAATGTGTTGTCTGTACCACACCTCCTATGTAACCGCTCTGCACCTTGTTGTAATGCCACCTTCAACTCCGTCATCTTACTGTTTTGGTATGTATATATAATTTGTCTGTATAACAATGTTTCATAACTGTTAACCTATTATTGCGCTAACTTATAACTGTTTATATCAGTATTCTGTACATCTCACCATCTTGCAATATTATGAAGATTTTTTACACATGTCTCCTTTGATGATGTTTACTGCTCATACTGTTATAGCAGTGTGTTTATCTTTATCTTGTATAGTTTTAAGTATATTAACCCCTTTAAATTAATACCAACTGAAGATGGACTATTTCCAATAGTCCGAAATGCATTTTGGTTTTTTGTTTTCATACTTATGTAGTCAATTTTACTGTAAACCCCCTTTTTGTTTTTATTAAATGTTCTATTTTGATTCCTAAGTGTTTGTGCCTATTATCACCGGCGTGATAAGCCCTTACTATTATCTCCCTCACATTTTTAGATATTTTACTTTATTTAATATTGCTTGAATAGTTACAAGCAATATTAAATAAAATAACTGTAGACAACCATGTTATTAAGCAAAGTCATCCAGTTTATAAATGAAACTTATCACTAGGAAAATAAGCAAAATGCTTAGTAACTGGAAACACCCTTGGCTTCACCAGTTACATCATCAAATTTGTTTGAAATAAACTGCAAATTCTGTCACAAGTTTTTGAAAAAAAAAAATACACAGATTATACAAGTAAACACAGTAAATTTCATAAAGTCACTATTTATAACCTGAGTCTAAAAGAATTATTGCATCAGAAAATAAATGATTAAATTATCCAAAGATTATCCAAAGATATTAAATTTTATATCTCCGACTTAACAACCTTCTATTATAGTACAATAGAATCCATTATTTTGAAATAAAAAGTAAATAAAACAAAATGTAAATATCAAATTATGTAAACAAAAAGAGAAAATGTAAATATCAATTACACGAAAATAACAAGTTAATGAATATATTTCACAAAACTTACTTGTTATATGATGATCTCTTTAATTCCTGAACAACTTGTGAGAGTTGAGAATGAGTTCTTGAACTGTATATGATTTTGGGTAAAACTGACAAATTGAACAAATGAAATTATAGAATATATAAAAATTATTGTAAATTAAAACCAATTAAGGATCATACATGCAAAATTTGGCCCATTCCTTCCAACTGTAGCTGTGTTTTCTGTATTAAATAAATGTGATATATTCAGAATATCTCTGGCATCACTACTTGGCATAAATGCTGCTTGCTCCAAGGTAGCTTGTCTGTGCTTCAACCATGCTAAGCTAGAGCACAACAATGATAATGTTTTACCTGTACCAGTTGGGCTTTCCAATAAACCATTCACACCCTACATAAATATACAATAGTTAATATTTATATTTAAAAATTTAATCATCTTTTCATATAACTAATAATTTTTCATAAAACATAACATGGTTATCATAATAACTATCTGCTTCTTCTGGAATATTACGGTACAAAATTTTTATAATCTGTAACCTAAGCACTTTTGGATGCTTGTCATCTGTCCTCATAGTTAAAATGAAACTTTTGATGTTCCAAATTCCACCAAATGCCATTACTATTTCAATACCTTGATTAATTTTTTAAATTCAAATTGGAACCACTATGTTCTTCAATATAAAAATGAGGATGAGGTGTTTGAAGTAGAAGTGCATTCAAGAATTTTGGAACATTAAAAGTTTTGGTTTGTTTCTGAAGATGGACAAGAAGCATCTAAAAGCACTTAGGTTATTAGAAAATTTTGTAATACTGAAGAAGCAAACAGTTATTGTAAGTTTTGTAAAGCTATGATGCATAATAGTAGTGATGGAAAACATAGTTATCCACTACATAAATAACTAATATATAAATATTATTTCAATAAAACATATACAAATTAATTATAATTTTATTTCCATAACTTCCTGCAAATAACTCACAAACTCCATGTTTTAAAGTAAATTTAAAAGCAGGTGCAGCTCATCTGTCAATTCATTTTTAGTTGCCTCCCATTTTCTGCATGTCAATTTACATTTTAATTGATATTATTAAACACTCCTATTTAATTAAACTTGGGGTTGTCCATTAATTATATGTATAGTTTTTCAGTCACTTTTTAACTTTTCTCTCTCTCTCTCTCTCTCTCTGTTGTACACAATAATATACCAACTATAACATTACAGTCAGCAGAGACTTAATTAATCCTCACAAAGTATCTTAATTAATTATGTAAACTTCAAGATGTCCTATAGAATAGGTTGAAAATGTTAGTTTATTGAAATAAATAATCTCAGCATATCAAAATGCTTTGTGAGCAGGGCTGTGGAGTCGGAGTCGTGGAGTTTTGGCCAGAGTCAGAGTCGGAGTCGTGGAGTTTTGGCCAGAGTCAGAGTCGGAGTCGTGGAGTTTTGGCCAGAGTCAGAGTCGGAGTCATGGAGTTTTGGCCGGAGTCAGAGTCGTGGAGTTTTGGCCGGAGTCAGAGTCGGAGTCGTCAAAAAATCCGCCGACTCTGACTCCCTTTTTACTTACCAACTTGTTATGTATATGAAACGGAGTCGGAGTCGGAGTCGGAGTCGTCAAAAAATCCGCCGACTCCAACTCCCTTTTTACTTACCAACTTGTTATGTATATGAAACGGAGTCGGAGTCGGATGGTAAGGAAAAGTTGGAGTCGGAGTTGGAGTCGGTAGATTTTTACGCGACTCCACAGCCCTGTTTGTGAGGATTGTGTATTACAATAATATACCTTTGTCAAACCCTCTTCCTTTAATTACAATTACAATAGTTCATGGACGCCTCTCTGACATTTAAGAAATGACTTAAAAAAGTTCTGCAAACACTTTCTAATAGTTTAGTCACATGACTAGTAAGTAGACTTAGGGACAAATTCATATACCACTAAAAAATCCACATAGACAATGCCTCAACCCCTCCATCACTGTATACAATGATATACTTTATGTGACCTCCCCTTTAAACTGTTAACATAATTAATGGATGATGCCTTGTATCATGAAAGCTGGTAACTTTTCAGTAATTCACCTTTTCTGTACAATGACTCTCAAAGAACTACTTACAAGTCAAGTAAATTTTAATGCATGTTAATTCTCCACAGTTCATAAGAGTTAAGCAATTAACTCTCAAGCTCATGTTGTTGAATACTGTAGAGGTTATGTGCATCTTTCTTAGTAAAATCAACAATAATGATGTTAATGACAATTACTTTAATATATTGTTTATACACTCTACATCTGGTGTAACAATCATTCCCAATTTCTCATCTAGCTGAAACTTTGCATACACATGTATTCCTGATGACACACTTTTTTAGTTTGTAAACAATTTTAGCAATTAGCAAAAAATTAGTGAATAATTAAAATTTGTAAATAAAATTGGATAACAGATGGTACTACATGTTTTAAATGTTCCAGTTTACACATTCTAATACAGTTCACAGTACACAAATTCTTTATAACATAACAAAAATGTATTTGAAATTTATTTTCTCCACAAGTGTGCAACACTCTGGCACCTGATAATTAATTAATAAGCACAACACTGGTTCCTTACCAGTCACACACAGCTACATTCTGGTCAGCACTTACTCGACAGACCAAAGGGAAGTGCACAATTTCTCCCTCTCTAGGCGGGAAAATCTCACCCCACATTCTTAAACATATGATTACATAAACACACCTGACACATATGACAATTCTGTTTAGTTGTATATTGAACTTAACACTACACATAGCTATGCCACTTTTCAGTGTTGTCAGTCATGTCTACATGAAATCTTGTAACTCAATTTTCATTCACTTCTCAATTAAATATTAAACCAAGAAGAATTTCAATAATTCAGTGTTCCATATATAAAACTAAAAAAAAATAATAATAAAAATAAAAATTATTTTTAAAAAATGCTTTTTATTCACATAAATGCACTAAAAGGTCAGAAAATAAAATTTTTTCAGCTTCACAGTATTCTTGATATTATGCAACCGAAAATAAGTGTGGGGGTGGACATGGAAAGCCCATAAAAATTGTTAGACAGTGTAACTAAGAATATTTCTATACACGAGTCTCCATGCTTCTATTTTTGGTCACATAACACCAAGAATACTGTGAAAGCTGAGAAAAAAAAATTACTTTTTAACCTTTAGTGCATTTATGTAAATAAAAAGCATTCCTTTAAATTTTTTTAAATAAATTTTTTTATTGCATAAAGAGTAATAAAAAATTATGTTAAAAAAATCAAATAATAAGCATCTTGGCTCAATTGATATTACAGGATGCAGGACATCTTCAATGTTTTTCAAAGTTGATCAATATTTTGATTTTACTGTCATTATTGATGAAAATGAAAAAGGATATAACAAATACAGATACAGATACAGATACAGATATTTATTGATCAATATGCCATATGGCATATCCCGGTGCCACTAAGTATTACCGGGTATATACAGGAAATTACATAGTTTACACTGAAGATTTCGATAACTAATTATTAACGTAAATAAAATTAATTAACGCGTGTACAATTATATATATGAGGTTATACACGCGTGCAAAACATTAATAAGTATTAATAGATAAAAATAAATTTAAAACATAAAAGTTGCTGGAAATGTGACAGAGTCATAACATTATATAGTTACACGAGGAACATATGTTTTGTTATCTTACGCGGCAATTCTGTTTCAGCAGAGGTTTTCGCTTTTCCACTCCCTAATAAAGACGCAGTAGTAGAGTCAGTCTAGATAAAAGTTTTTTTTTTTTTTTTTTGCTGAAGTGAAACTCCTGCACAATCCAGACCAGGAGACTTATACAGATCTTATTAGAATATAGTCCTCTGTCAACGATTTTCCAGAATTAGTTGTCCAACGCCTTTGCTCTTCCTTATAAATCTTGCTGCTAGCATAGCTCCAGGTATATCTTGTGTGATTCTTATTGCCATGGTACAGCTCCAGGCACACCACTGTTATCCACAAAATTTGCCTCTTATGTATGCATGAGAAGCAAACGCCGATACAGAATCACAATGCCAGTAGATGCACTTAATTCACATATGTAGCAGACAAATTCTTCTCGAATATCACTGTTGCACAACGTTTGTGGAATTATACCAGAGTAGTAGTCCAGCCAGAACAGTAGACCAGCCGAAGGAAGACGCTAAATAAGGTTTCAACACAGTTGTACATCATCTATGACGTTCAATGTATGGATACTTTGATTATTTATTGAAGTCTCTTATCATTGATGAGACACATTTCTGAGCACAAATACATAACATCATATATTATTTAGGGAAGAACCAGTGCATTAGACCTATCGATGAAGGACACTGTATAGAGTTTCAACACAGTTGTACAGCATCTATGATGTCCTATGATCACATACGTTGGTTGTTTATTGAAGTCTTTCGTCAATGACGTGACATATTTTTGGGCATAGTAATACAAAGTCAAAACCAGATTCCTTAAGCAAATATTTCACAAGTACGGCCAATCAAGTATTATAAAAAGAGTAGGGCACATAAGTATAACTAGGGTAAGTGTGTTAACGAGAATACAACAAAACATGTAAAATATATAATAATAAAAGAAATAAAATAGACAAAACGCCGATAGAGAACCCATGGTATCAATGCTAAACCTTCCAAAAGAAAATGCAGACTACAAGTACAATCACGAAATAATTATATTAGGGTAATTTATATTTTTACTAACCAACAGTTGGCCATTAATGGCCAGAATAAGCTGGTACACTGGTCCTTACAAAATACATGTTAACGAGTTGTACAAAGGCATCGAAGGTATCTTTGTGATCAAAGAGACGTTCTAAGGTGGGAGGTGGCCAAT
The DNA here is from genome assembly GCF_000671375.1 of Centruroides sculpturatus. Classification (NCBI taxonomy): domain Eukaryota; kingdom Metazoa; phylum Arthropoda; class Arachnida; order Scorpiones; family Buthidae; genus Centruroides; species Centruroides sculpturatus. Next base: position 15,863 of record NW_019385479.1, on the reverse strand, counting down.
GGAGATCATGAGACTCAAGTAACAGTTTTAAAATCAATCTTTCATTTTCTAGCATAGGGCATGTATAAATATAATGATCGCTGCTGTCGTTGCAATCACATATAAGACATCTTGAGTTTGATGTGCCCTTGAATCTTGAAAGGTATGAATAAAATCTCCCATGATTTGTTAATATTTGTGTGAGTTGGTGGGTAGGCTTGTACCATTTATTATAACAAATATAATAAAGAAGCATAATGAATAGATTGTATGATAATAGAATTTAAATAATACTGTTCTGCCCAGTGGCGTAGCGTGGTTGTCAGCCGCCCGGGGTGGAGGAAAATTTCGCCCCCCCTTATTTAGGTATTTCAATTTAAAAGACTAAAATTCAGTTTCGTCACTGAATAAGTAATGAAAAATTCCGTGCTAGTGTTGCCACTTTTTTAAGTTAAAATCGCTGACCCGGATGGCAGGTGAGGTTTGTTTGAACAGAAATTCCTGACGCATGCATATGTCATTTTGCAATGCGAAGAATAATTTGCAGTGCATGCTGGTTCTAAATCAGTTACAGTTAGCGACTAAGGAGACTTGGATAGGAATAACGCAAGTGATCTAGCTCTATTAGATATTGAAGGTGTATATATACAGTAGACCCCCCTATAACACTTGATAATTCCGTGTTATATGAATTTGATGTTGGACGAGTCACTTAGATTTTACAATTACGTATGCTGGGCTGTGAACGGCTCACGTATTTGTAAAATCTAAGTGACTCGTCCAACATCAAATTCATATAAAACGGAATTAACCCAGCTCTATTGGATATTGGAGGTGTATATGATATGATTGTGAATGAATCGTACAAAAAAAAAAAAAAAAAAGGTTGACAGGTTGCGCACAATATCCCCGGAGGCGAGTCGATTCCCGGACTGTACAAATGGTATTCCGTGCTCATTTCAATCGGCACGAAAATATGAAATAAAATGGTTCAAATTCTTACAAGATATTATTATTATTTATTGTGAAATTTTGCCGCGCCCTAAAAAGTGCCACCCCCACTACACTACGCTACTGGTTCTGCCTACTTCAACATACAATGATAACAGAAAAGATTTGAAATATGAATTTTGTATGAAATTGATAATAAATTTGGTTGCAATTTATAAGGTTTTTGAGTAGTATATCCTTGTTACAATATTCAGTCTACGAAGAGAAGAGAGATGATTTATGTCTCAGGAATTGGAAGAATCAATTCTACAAAGCTTGGTGCTAATCAAAACAACCAAAGAGTGGTTTGCTTTATCTCAGGAAATAAATATTTATGAAGCCTTCAGGTAAAAATGCTCAAAAATACTTTATTTTGCATAAAACCAGCACCAACACAAAATGAAAAAAACTCCATTTCTGGAATTCTTGTGCCATTTTATTTGGGTCAAATTCCATTTGCATTTCAAAGAGGAAATTTGTGTAATTTTTAATGGGTGATTTGGACACAATATATGAGATATACTCAAAATAAAACACATGACTCCCTCTATCTCCCCACTCCTCAACTTTCAACCATCAAAACTTAATAGCATTAGATCCCCCAATACACAAACCACCCTGAAAAATTTCAAAAGTAACAACACTTATTACAGTTCAAAGTGAGTAAATAAAACTGTGCACCCCCATACAAATATCTGTACATACATAAAAAACCACCAAATTTTTATTTTTCAACATTTCAAATTCTCAAGTCCAAAAATGTGAAAATCTCAACAGGTATTTTTTGACTGATCACCATATTTTCCCTTGTTATATAAGCCTATAACAGCCAAAAAATTAAAAAATTCACACTATTTTTAGAAACTTTTATAGTATCAAAAGCTTTTTTTAGGTTTTTATTTTTAATAATGGTTATCACAAGTTGTATATTGCTGACTTGCTACTATGGAAACAGAATGTTGCGTTGGGTGAGTGGCCTTACTAGACTTAACCAAGTACCCAACATTGACATCAGAGCCCGGTATGGCGTTGCTGAGATCAGTGAAAAAGCGTGTGAGTGGCACCTATGCCTCTATGGCCATGTGATCCATGCTCATGCCGACTCCATCATTCACATGGGCCTAAATTTGCTGGGTCCCACCCGAGGCAGCGTTGGCTGGACATGCCAACGCTGCCTCGGCCCATGACCATGAGCCGTGGTCTGGGTGTAGGCCCACGGCCCATGACCATGAGCCGTGGGCCTACACCCAGACCAGGACCATGGTCGGGCCAAATGGAGATTCAAAATAAAATCCAGGTGTGCCGACCCCGCCGTTAACCAGAACTAAGGCCAAAGAAGAAGTTACCACAGAGATGTCACTAAATAGGCCTAGTTACATTAGTACATTTACATTTAATTTACAATGACACAACACTGCAGTGCTCTTGCAAATTAGAACATGCTTCAAAAATGTGAAAATAAGTGATTTTCACATATAAGTGCACTCTTTCTTAGTTACATGAAAATATGGTAGATTTTAATGACATGTCTAAAATAAAATTTAAGCATCACTTAAATATGACAAGCATGCCTCAAACCAAAACAGATCATCAGACGTGTGGCATGGCAATCAATATGTCAATAAATAAAAATTATAACGCTATGATCTCAAACATGATTTTTATTTAATGCAGACTGATAATCATGTGCAAGGCATTAGTCATGAATACGAGAATCTGATATATAAATTCTTCAGTAAGAAAATAATACCAACAAAACAAAAGAAAATATAGGTTGAAGAAATAGAACCTTACATGATATTACAATTAGCAAGGCTTACTGGATATCATATAAGTGCATCAGTCATTGAAAACTCAAGCAAACTTCAAAAACTTGTTCAGTTTTGTCATTTTATAAATGTTCATTCAATAGATAACAACACTTGCCTAGATAATTTATAATGAGATTATTAATTAATAAAATACTAAAAAATTTCATTGAATGATTTATTTTTTACGTGGAGAAAAAAGGCATGCATTTACCAAAACTTATATATAATAAATACTGTACAAATAATCAAGATCCAGCAAGAAACATTATTGGTGATATTTGTTATTTGTGCAGTGTTTATTAACATATACCCAGTTCTGAGTAATTGAACTAATAGGCCTGTATGTTTTAATGTCTGCTTATTTCTTGCACAATAACACCATTCAGAAAAATGTCTGTATATTCAATAATAAGTAACTGCCAATTTCTATTTTTGGTACTATATTTTTGTAAAAAAACATACAGACACTGAGCATGACATCACTTCATCTACAGTTATGTCTGTTTGTTAAGTTATGGCAACGCAACACTCGGGTGATCCGCCGGGGGGATGCCTTCCAGAAGGTCTTTTTAAGGGTAACCGGCCCCTCTTTAGGCATTACAGATGTTGAGAAAACCCGGAAAACTCCACATGGCCAGCCCGTCCCGGCTAGGCGCAAACCCACGACCAAACTCCCAGTGTTCAGTGAACGGAACCACTTTGCCACTGGTGGGCCTCGTCTACAATTAACATGATCATAAAATTAGAGACGTTTCTCACAATTAGATTAGCATTATTATTTAGTCAAATATCTGTCTGATCAATTAATCATTCTATGACTTTACAATTAAACTGCTGGTTTTAGTGCTGGTTCAAAAGCTAACACTGTATATGTGATGAACAAACTTTTCAAGTCAAAACTATGGCCATGTCTGAACGTCACTCATTCTTTGTAATATTGTAATGTTATTGTTTTACCCGTAATATTAATTAAAAAGGGATTTTTGATTTTCGATTCCATCTTCATCTTTTCTATGAAAGTGGTGCTTACCTTTTGTAAACATTCTATCACTTTCGACATATAAATTTTTTGAACTTCATACGGGACATGAGGAAATTTAATGTCGATTCCATCTATTTCTAGATGATATTCTGACATTTTTAAATATGTAAACGACACTAAATTAATTTTACTTCTAATACAATGCACGAATTACCCGCGCCATATCGTAAACGTTCTACGGAAATATTGAATTTACTAAAGAAATTATCTACGAATACACCCAAATATAGCCAAAAACATTATTATGAATGGGGAATGTTTTTGTTTATTTTATTATAGTTTATATTTTCATTTTTTAATTAAACAGATATAAATAAGTAAACACTGTATTTTCCTATTAAGTATCAATACAATTATTCTTGACTATTCATAACTCTGTTCCTCTGAAACAGAGTTATGAATAGTCAAGAATAATTGTATTGTATTGTATTGTATTGTAAACTGTACTTGTATTGTATTTGTAAAATGCACTTGTATTGTAAACTGTAAATTGTATTGTAAATTGTAAACTGTCTTCATCCTATGGGCGCTAAGTAGGCTTTTTTTAAATCATACCCATTGTGGGCGGCTTGGTCCGATGTGTCTAGGACAAATCACCTCCCGAAAAATTTCTGGGGTTCCGATCCCAGATTCGATCACGGATCTCCCAGAGCGGTAGGCTGACGCCTTATCGCCTCGGTCATCATTTCATAACTCTCAAAATAATTATATCACAACTTATAATATATGCACTTTTGCTGATGAATATTAATATACAAGACCATAATTCTTAATTAAAGCAATTATACAAAATAGATGAAATGTAAGAAACGATGGTCCAATATTAACTACTGTATTTATGAAAAATTAAGAATTTCGAATCTCTCACGGTGGTAGGACAATAATATTATAGTGCGAACATCTAAGCTTAAATAGAACGATTTGTTAACATGAGGTATCAACACACGAAATTATCTACAATTCGAGTCAACTTAAAACATTCAACTCGAATTTTTAGTTTAATTACAGTGATTGAATTTTTAATTAGATTACTTCTATTCACTGTACATTCTGTCCATTGTTTGAACTTTACGGGTAAAAACATTATAGCATGTAAATCTTATAGCGTTTATTTATTTATTTATTTTTAACTGAGTGCACTACGAGAGTGATTTTTCCATGCCCAATACGGATGGGTTCGGCCAAGAGCTCACAACGAGAAAGGTTGAGGAACGGGCAGATCATTTTCAGAAGATAGTACCCATAAATAATCCATGAAGTTTTTGGGTTGGACATAAATCGAGCCTCTCCCAGTGGTAGTTACAACATTAGCCGGACTACCGTCAGTATTTTAGAACGTATGCAGTAAAATTGTAAAAGTTTGCACATGTGCATCTCATGATTATTCATCTCGTTGCGTTGTAAGCTTTCTAGAGGATGCCGTTTAGTCTACGGAACTGTCTTATTTTGTTATCCTTAATCTACGGTGNAAATAACGGAAGAACAGAGAAGGACTGCAAAATGAAAATAAATATGAAATTGAGTTGATAACATAATCGAACAAGTCGATTATGTTACTTGAGTAACATAAGATTATGGTACGATTATGTTATTGAGTTGATAACATAATCGAACAAGTCGATTATGTTATCAACTCAATAAACTGCCTAGAACAAGTCAAGGCAGCTTATTGGCACGAAATTCGCAGCTGTGAATGTCAAACAATTGTTGTCATAGACTTCGGAAAGCTAAATGCTTGTAATGAAAGTCACTTAGCATGCATGGGCGAAAGCCTGGGGTCGTTCGGGCTACCAAGCTGTTTCAAATCTGTGAAATCATAACTGTGACTTATATCGATGTCTTATCTGTCTCTTTTCTCTGTTATCACCAGGCACGTAATTGTAAAATGGAAAATCGACGACGGAAAAGTGGTGAATCGAAAGTATCGTGAGGGCGTATTATGGTGTATGCATAGGCATACATGGACTAGAGCGATAGAGGAAAGAGAAAGGGAAGAACAAAGACGAGCGCTTAAAAAGAAGGATAGGCAGGGTCAGACCCTCAGATGTGCGGCGATTCTTGAACGAATAGATGTGTATGTGTGCTGATCTTTGTAATTATAAATTGTGAATACATGTGACTAATATTATGTTCTTTTTTGTTTTGTGCATGTTATAAGTTATAAATAAATATAAACGAACAACACTAACCCGATAACATTAAATCTAAATACCAAAATGATTAATTTACTGTGTTTTTGTTATTTCTTACTCCTGTTTTTAGGTATTTGGTATTCGGCCGAATAGTGATTAAATATTCGGTATTTGGCCGAATAGTGAAAAATAGGCTGAATAGGCCGAATACCGAATAGTAACCGAATATTCGTTACATCACTATTGAAAATAGATCATCATCATGGTGGATAGTTAGAGGATTAATACTTTTACAGAATCGAGATTGATCGAGCTTATTCAGGCTCACGAATACATGTGGGATTTTAATTCTTCATTTTATCAAATATATTATCTTTTTGTGTATTCTCGCCAGCTCTATCAAAATAATCGCCCTTTATCTTTTATTCATTCCAGAAAAGGAACTACTTGCTATTTTAATAAGAAAAGTGGCTAAACTTCTGTAAATACTCTGAAGTAGAACGTAAAATGTCGGCAAACTCATGAAAGTAGTCAAGCTACTGTAATTTTATTGGTTTATTATAGGGTCACGTGTTTCCGAGTTGCAACGTCAATGAACAGTGTGTGACCACGAGAAGACGCACACAACTCGTGCTTGTTGCAGTTGCAGTCGCCTGCGCAGTTAGAAATCGCAAAGTGTGACCAGGGTTTTATAAGGTTCCCATTAGTGCCATCCAAAACACCATCCATCAGACGGCACTTCTACTATGGCAACAGGATTGGGAGAAGGACTAACTTTCCATTTTCTCCTGGACATTAGCCTCAGGCTCAAGATGGGGCATCTTCTGATTGACTTCTATACAATACAGCTTCTCAGCAGCCATGGTAACTTCAATCAGTACCTACATCAGTTCAGGCATAGGGAGGCCTCCATTCAAGACTCCCTTCACTTAATTTATCATTGTAGTCGCTTTAGCAACCTATGGGCAAGATTGACAAGGACCACCATTATGGGAAGGTACAACTGGCCCTGCTCATTGGACGTTCTTATTGGTGATCCTTATGTTTTCAAGGAACTAGTAAACTTCATACTCTCAACGAAAGCACTAGAACCCAACTTCAATACAGTTGTCCCTCGATAGTCCGATGTTTTTTAATCCGACATGCTCAGTAGTCCGACGCGCCTCCCGTCAAGGTACCCGTCCCCGTTACGTGTCTGCTTGCACAGAAGCATGTCGCGATGTGAATCTCCCCATCCAATTTTTACACGATGACACACATTTCGTGTGTTTTATGTGAGCAGTTCTGTTTGAACAGTTGGAGTAGAGAATATTGTAAGTTACTGCTAGCAAAACAATGCGAAATATGTAATTATTTTCGGTAATCCGGACACTTTTGGTAATCTGACACACCTTTGGTCCCATAC
>NW_019385479.1:0-2528 GCF_000671375.1 Centruroides sculpturatus | reverse complement strand
GTCCTATGATCACATACGTTGGTTGTTTATTGAAGTCTTTCGTCAATGATGTGACATATTTTTGGGCATAGTAATACAAAGTCAAAACCAGATTCCTTAAGCAAATATTTCACAAGTACGGCCAATCAAGTATTATAAAAAGAGTAGGGCACATAAGTATAACGAGGGTAAGTGTGTTAACGAGAATACAACAAAACATGTAAAATATATAATAATAAAAGAAATAAAATAGACAAAACGCCGATAGAGAACCCATGGTATCAATGCTAAACCTTCCAAAAGAAAATGCAGACTACAAGTACAATCACGAAATAATTATATTAGGGTAATTTATATTTTCACTAACCAACAGTTGGCCATTAATGGCCAGAATAAGCTGGTACACTGGTCCTTACAAAATACATGTTAACGAGTTGTACAAAGGCATCGAAGGTATCTTTGTGATCAAAGAGACGTTCTAAGGTGGGAGGTGGCCAATGGAGATCATGAGACTCAAGTAACAGTTTTAAAATCAATCTTTCATTTTCTAGCATAGGGCATGTATAAATATAATGATCGCTGCTGTCGTTGCAATCACATATAAGACATCTTGAGTTTGATGTGCCCTTGAATCTTGAAAGGTATGAATAAAATCTCCCATGATTTGTTAATATTTGTGTGAGTTGGTGGGTAGGCTTGTACCATTTATTATAACAAATATAATAAAGAAGCATAATGAATAGATTGTATGATAATAGAATTTAAATAATACTGTTCTGCCCAGTGGCGTAGCGTGGTTGTCAGCCGCCCGGGGTGGAGGAAAATTTCGCCCCCCCTTATTTAGGTATTTCAATTTAAAAGACTAAAATTCAGTTTCGTCACTGAATAAGTAATGAAAAATTCCGTGCTAGTGTTGCCACTTTTTTAAGTTAAAATCGCTGACCCGGATGGCAGGTGAGGTTTGTTTGAACAGAAATTCCTGACGCATGCATATGTCATTTTGCAATGCGAAGAATAATTTGCAGTGCATGCTGGTTCTAAATCAGTTACAGTTAGCGACTAAGGAGACTTGGATAGGAATAACGCAAGTGATCTAGCTCTATTAGATATTGAAGGTGTATATATACAGTAGACCCCCCTATAACACTTGATAATTCCGTGTTATATGAATTTGATGTTGGACGAGTCACTTAGATTTTACAATTACGTATGCTGGGCTGTGAACGGCTCACGTATTTGTAAAATCTAAGTGACTCGTCCAACATCAAATTCATATAAAACGGAATTATCAACAGTGTTATAGAGGGGTCTACTGTATATGAATAAATCATACAGGCAAAGAAAAAAAAAAAAAAAAAGGTTGACAGGTTGCGCACAATATCCCCGGAGGCGAGTCGATTCCCGGACTGTACAAATGGTATTCCGTGCTCATTTCAATCGGCACGAAAATATGAAATAAAATGGTTCAAATTCTTACAAGATATTATTATTATTTATTGTGAAATTTTGCCGCGCCCTAAAAAGTGCCACCCCCACTACACTACGCTACTGGTTCTGCCTACTTCAACATACAATGATAACAGAAAAGATTTGAAATATGAATTTTGTATGAAATTGATAATAAATTTGGTTGCAATTTATAAGGTTTTTGAGTAGTATATCCTTGTTACAATATTCAGTCTACGAAGAGAAGAGAGATGATTTATGTCTCAGGAATTGGAAGAATCAATTCTACAAAGCTTGGTGCTAATCAAAACAACCAAAGAGTGGTTTGCTTTATCTCAGGAAATAAATATTTATGAAGCCTTCAGGTAAAAATGCTCAAAAATACTTTATTTTGCATAAAACCAGCACCAACACAAAATGAAAAAAACTCCATTTCTGGAATTCTTGTGCCATTTATTTGGGTCAAATTCCATTTGCATTTCAAAGAGGAAATTTGTGTAATTTTTAATGGGTGATTTGGACACAATATATGAGATATACTCAAAATAAAACACATGACTCCCTCTATCTCCCACTCCTCAACTTTCAACCATCAAAACTTAATAGCATTAGATCCCCCAATACACAAACCACCCTGAAAAATTTCAAAAGTAACAAGACTTATTACAGTTCAAAGGCAACCGAAAATAAAAGTGTGGGGGTGGACATGGAAAGCCCATAAAAATTGTTAGACAGTGTAACTAAGAATATTTCTATACACGAGTCTCCATGCTTCTATTTTTGGTCACATAACACCAAGAATACTGTGAAAGCTGAGAAAAAAAAATTACTTTTTAACCTTTAGTGCATTTATGTAAATAAAAAGCATTCCTTTAAATTTTTTTAAATAAATTTTTTTATTGCATAAAGAGTAATAAAAAATTATGTTAAAAAAATCAAATAATAAGCATCTTGGCTCAATTGATATTACAGGATGCAGGACATCTTCAATGTTTTTCAAAGTTGATCAATATTTTGATTTTACTGTCATTATTGATGAAAATGAAAAAGGATATAACAAATATAGCAAGAAGCATAATGAATAGATTGTATGATAATAGAAT
>NW_019385478.1:345253-350962 GCF_000671375.1 Centruroides sculpturatus | reverse complement strand
GCCCATGGTGTCGGTAAACATAATCTTCCGCAGTTGCCAACGATATGCCTCGAAGAGTACATAAAAAGTCGTTCCAGAATCAACGAGAACATGCATGGTGTGGTTCTCTATACTCATGTCCACGTAATTCCTGGTCATCCGGGCAACAGACGATAAAGAAGAATTTTCTTCGTAAGTGGCCTCACCGCCAAGAAAGGTTGCACAGCTTAGTTTTCATCTGCTCTGCGACAGGAAGATTGACTAAGACTGCGGTATGGTGGAGGCAATCTCATGCGTCAGCGAATGTCCTCTTTCTTCCCTGGCATATAGCAAAAAATTTCGAGACCCTGGTGGGCGAACGTAGTCCTCGGAGAAAGGCCGGCGGAACTGTTGCCCAGCCTATGCCTCTCTATTCGTGCAAAAAGCGTCAAGCATTTGCCGTACAACATGGCCAGGACATCCGCAATGGAAACAAACGGGGCAATTATCGTCTGTTTGCCACAAGTCGGTTTTTCTTCTTGGAGGGTCAACAACTGGAAGCTATCACTGGGTAGCAGCAGAATAGATAGGGCGCCGTTTCGGCGTCTTCCAGCTCGGGCCCCAAGATACGTTGAACCTCCTCTCTTACAATCTGCCGAATGAAAGCGACCATATCAGTTTATTCGTCCAAAGAAGCCACAGGTACAGTACAACATTCGGCAAACAGTCAAATTTCTGTTCTCCGACTCATTTCTGTTGTATATCCTTGATGTAGCGACACCAGTTGACGAACTCGGTCATGCTGGTGAGTTCGTCTGTGAGCAGGGCCCAATACATGTCTTCAGCAATGCCTTTTATCAGGTGAGACACCTTATTGGCTTTCTTCATGTGAGGATTCACTTTGTTATATCCTGAATGTAGGATTGAATACTCTCCCCCTGTTTCTGTGTCCTGCACTTTAAAAGTTCCTCTGCTCGCCATCCCCAAACACCTTTTGAAGTTCGGTCTTGAACTAGTGCCACAAACAAAGACCTGTTTCATTATTCTCGTACCACTGTCAAGCTGTACCTGTGAGGAAGAAGTAGGCATTGTCTTGGCCATGTCGTCCCAGCGGTTAAATATCGCTATTCGATCTATTCCCACAGCCATTCTGCTCAGTCATCATAGAGTCACGAGCAAACGCAGAAGGATTTCTACAGTGCTGAATCACGGAGAGAGAGGTCACCCCCGATGCTTTTTCACGTTCCTTGGCTATTGGATTTTGTCACGTCCGTCCAGGAGGAGAACACAGCCCATATTCCGGTGGTAACACTTGGAACCGAAGACGGGATGGTATCGCCACTATGATAAGGGAAAATGGAAGGCAGTACTCGACATCTTTATCAAACTATCGCAATAGCAAACGGTCGTCAGGAACCGAGGGGTAGGGTAGTTATTCACTCAGAGAACGTACAACTAGTGCAGCTTGAAGTACAAGAACCACCCTCAACCTGAGAGCTCGCGGATATATACTATGGAGACAACGCAGAATTATGTAAATGCTAACAAATTACCATGATTAACATGTGTTCTCAGAAGTGGAGAACGTTCCCATAGAAAACACCCCCGGCATCAACGCGGTTCGAACCGGAGATCTTTGCTCGATAGGTAACCTCTGCACCATGAACGACAAGGTGAGAAGAGCGAGCCGCGACAGTATTATTACTCCCGCTGTCATCTATTGACTCCTGGACGCACTGTAATGCCTGGACTCGACATTACCTAAAAACAGAAACTCAGAAACAGAACTGAAACATAGAGTTTTCATTTCAGTTATGTTTTCGTTTTAAGTCGACACCACTGGAAATGCGCCATCTGTTGATCAGTTCTGTAATTGTCGTAGAGTCAAACACGGATGACACTACGGATTTTGCCACGATTTCTCTGCATTTATTAACAATGAAATTGTTAATAATCTTTGAATTATTTACGTTTTTTGTCGTACAGATATGTGTATTTTCTAACTTCTTCGATGAAGAATTCCAAATCTATTTGTTTCCTTGTCGTTTTCGCTACACTTTCCGCCATTACGACAATCAAACTACGCGTGACTAATGCGCGTGACTACGCGTCACAAATACTTCGTTTTTATTGGTGCGGGACGAAAATGGAAAAGTTGCCATATTTTGACGAGTATAAGTCGCACTTTTTTACTACTTTTTAGGGCTCAAAATCGTGGTGCGTCTTATACTCGACAGGTAACTAGTTTTACAGTGAAATTATCTACAGTAGTGGTCCACTCTAGGGACAAACCTGTGCAGTAATCCGTTAAGCACATGGTCCCTCAACCGAATGGCTAGAGTCCCTAGATTATCAGAATAGCGAAACACGAGTCATCGCCGCCATGTTCAGTCAACTGTCATCGCGTAACCTCTCAGTTTACATTAAGAAATGATGATTATTTCAGTTTAATAAAGGTATCGATTCGCCCATCCGTCAGATTCTTGAATAAAAACGCGAATAATGCATCTTTTTAATAAAATAACGAATATGCAATCTCCCATTAAAAAAGTTTTCTTTCTAAATTTTCTGTTTCAAAATAGTGGTGCGACTTATACTCGTCAAAATACGGTAAATAATTTTTAACTCCGCTTTCGGTCTTGTTTCTGTCTATCCGAACGTTAAAAAACTGAAAGTTTCGTCAGTTTGGCTTTCAGTTTTACGATTACGTCGCGGATTCCGGTAATGAGGAGTCCAGGCTTAACTCTCTGCGAACAGGGCGACAAGACAGTCGGTTTTCGAATTATATATCCGTTCTATATAATTATATATTGTATTATATTATATTATATATATATATATTATAATTTACATTTTATATGATATATATGTACAAAGAAAGACAGAAAGAGTCTGTGTGTAGATAGAGGTACAATACAACTACTAGAAGAATAACAAGATCTATGAAGACGAATTTAATCTGCTCACATATAAACAACATTAACTTAATATCAGCAAAATATTTTTATTCGATATTTTAAATCATGGTTGAGACATAATAAAATATAAATACGTTATTTTAAAAGTATTTATCTCATAAATATTTTTAGAACTAAACATCCTTCAAAAATTCTCGATTAATTGCCACGTGAATAAGCGATATTTAAATTATCCAATGTATATTGTGACCAACTGAATTTTTATTGTGACAAATTCAAAACGTAAACTAAATGAAGTTTTCTAGCGTTAAATATTTTTTCTTCTTATAAATTTATATATTATATTAATATATTAATTTCATATAACACAAAAAGCGATAACTTTTTTTCATTTTTAAAACCCATTTTTTACTTTTAACAATCATTCTTTTAGTAAATTGCATTATAAATGTAGATGTTAAATATTAATATGCGTACTTCGTCGTTCGCTATTTGTAAGATCGCATATTAAAATTTATGTCCTGATAATACATGCATCAAAGTTTTAATGACAAATTTTCATTACAACGCAAAAATATAGGCCTATATTATTGTATGAATAGCCTGCTATCACGTAAATTATACATAATAACTTTGTCAGTTCCCAGAAAAAGTAATTAAACTTAGTAAAAATAACAGTATAATTATCCGAGGCATAATAATATATTTTAACTCAAATTCCTTATAGAAACTTCCAACTTTCTATTGCATCAATAAGATCTTACAGAGAAATAAAATTTAGTAAAATATACATCAATACATAAATAATAAAGTTGACTTTTGAAATATATTTTGAATAATATATGTAAATAGAATATAACCTAACACAATATCTACTATAACAATGTATAATTGTTTGACACAGAAAATATTTATAAGTTATATCTATCCGATTTCTGTCAACTACACATCAATCCTATTTATATTTCTAGTTATTATAAAATGACAAAAAAACTTGGTTTTCACAGTATAGTTGAAAGTTATAAAAAAATAATTTTGACTTTACTCCAGATATGACACACAACCCCCTTGGCTATTAATTACCACAATTTAATAGCATCAATTCTCCAAATAATCAAATTTCCTTGACAAAATTTTTGACAAAAAGCACAGATGTAGGTAAGCTTCAAAGTGAACAAAGTCGTGCCACGCACATACACATACACTAAAATTTGTACATATAAGATAAACTCTCCCAGTTTTTTGCATTTTACGACGTTTAAAGTTGTCCTGAGTCCAAAAATGTAAAAATACTAGCTGTTACCCATGACTTTGCTCGCGAGGATTTTGCAAGCAAACACCATTTATAGTCAGTATTTAAACAACCATAGTAATTGTTATTTAACACCTACCGCTGAGAATGATGAGAATTGCCGAGAATCGAACGAACTGTTTTCAATTTGATCAATTTTCTGGAACGTTTACAATCATTCTATAATCGAACCAATATGCAATAACAAATTCGAATTTAAAACGGTTCGAACATTTGGTTAAAATATCTATCAAAATATTTATAACAATGTCTGAAATGTTATGAATTTAATATTCCTAAGTACTCAATAAAGACTAAACGTAATTAAAAACAAAAAAAATCGCATCTAAAATAGTACAGTAGAAGCCGTTCTTCCGGTTAAGCCTTAATCCCCTCCCTCTCTCCCTCTGCGGGAAAATATCGAAAAATCCCTTCTTAGTGCGCGTTTTCATGACGGACCCTAACTGTGTACCAAATTTCACCTCTTTATATTCAGCGGCTTACTCTGGGCGATGATAAGTCAGTCATTCAGTCAGTCAGTCAGGATAAGTAATTTCATATATTTAGATAAAGGGGGTCATTTTTGACCGATTTCTATTCCTTTGTTTTGTTTTGTTTTATTTTTTCTTGATAAAAATTGCGTTTTTAACTCAAACTAATGACACATTATTAAAGTTTACTAAACAATTATTAAAACGTTTAAATAATTTTACATACCAAAAAAACGCACGAGAGAAAACACCAGCTGAATCGAATGGGTTACTCTTCTCTTTCCCCTCCATTCTGTATTAATATCTCGCATGTGAGATGAGCTATAAACTGAGTGTGCAGTATCACATAAAAAGTCTATACATCTACCATACAAAAATTATTAGCGTATTAAAGTGTAAAGGTTTTTTCAGTTATTTATATCCAAAAAACCTTGAAATAATAAACACTTTAATTATGATATTAAGAAAATGATACGTTGCTGATATAATAGAAACATTTTACACTTTATGTTATACTAAAAATATAAAATGCTTTTATTACAATGCATATTACAACTTAATAATATATATTACAATAAAGATATTACACTTCATTTAAAACGATGGATTGTATGAAAATCGATAAATATACAGTAGATCGTCGATTATCCGAATCAATTGGGGACTGGGGTTACTCGGGAAAAAAATCGATATTTCGGATAACCGATTATGTACGAAAAAATATATTAAACTATCGCATGTTAAAATTTTTCTCCGTTGCGTGTCGCTTTGCGTTGAATTTTCATCGATGTTAAGCCTAACGAAGACTTTAAAAATTATTTTTTTATTTTGTACAAACAAAATAAATATATTGAAAAATATAAAAACAATAAAAAATTATACTTCAGAAGTTAATTTAGTATCAAAAACGTAAAATATTTGAGTAGCCCAAGACATAGCCAAAGATTGCAGCGCCACAGCACTGGCGAAAATCTAAATTTGCCGACTGGAATTCTTTCGGACGATTGACGTTTCAGATGATTGACTTTCGGATAATCGACGCTCTACTGTA
>NW_019385478.1:276216-344875 GCF_000671375.1 Centruroides sculpturatus | reverse complement strand
TTGGTTATTACAATTATTACGTCATTATATTATATATATATATATTATAATTTACATTTTATATGATATATATGTACAAAGAAAGACAGAAAGAGTCTGTGTGTAGATAGAGGTACAATACAACTACTAGAAGAATAACAAGATCTATGAAGACGAATTTAATCTGCTCACATATAAACAACATTAACTTAATATCAGCAAAATATTTTTATTCGATATTTTAAATCATGGTTGAGACATAATAAAATATAAATACGTTATTTTAAAAGTATTTATCTCATAAATATTTTTAGAACTAAACATCCTTCAAAAATTCTCGATTAATTGCCACGTGAATAAGCGATATTTAAATTATTCAATGTATATTGTGACCAACTGAATTTTTATTGTGACAAATTCAAAACGTAAACTAAATGAAGTTTTCTAGCGTTAAATATTTTTTCTTCTTATAAATTTATATATTATATTAATATATTAATTTCATATAACACAAAAAGCGATAACTTTTTTTCATTTTTAAAACCCATTTTTTACTTTTACCAATCATTCTTTTAGTAAATTGCATTATAAATGTAGATGTTAAATATTAATATGCGTACTTCGTCGTTCGCTATTTGTAAGATCGCATATTAAAATTTATGTCCTGATAATACATGCATCAAAGTTTTAATGACAAATTTTCATTACAACGCAAAAATATAGGCCTATATTATTGTATGAATAGCCTGCTATCACGTAAATTATACATAATAACTTTGTCAGTTCCCAGAAAAAGTAATTAAACTTAGTAAAAATAACAGTATAATTATCCGAGGCATAATAATATATTTTAACTCAAATTCCTTATAGAAACTTCCAACTTTCTATTGCATCAATAAGATCTTACAGAGAAATAAAATTTAGTAAAATATACATCAATACATAAATAATAAAGTTGACTTTTGAAATATATTTTGAATAATATATGTAAATAGAATATAACCTAACACAATATCTACTATAACAATGTATAATTGTTTGACACAGAAAATATTTATAAGTTATATCTATCCGATTTCTGTCAACTACACATCAATCCTATTTATATTTCTAGTTATTATAAAATGACAAAAAAACTTGGTTTTCACAGTATAGTTGAAAGTTATAAAAAAATAATTTTGACTTTACTCCAGATATGACACACAACCCCCTTGGCTATTAATTACCACAATTTAATAGCATCAATTCTCCAAATAATCAAATTTCCTTGACAAAATTTTTGACAAAAAGCACAGATGTAGGTAAGCTTCAAAGTGAACAAAGTCGTGCCACGCACATACACATACACTAAAATTTGTACATATAAGATAAACTCTCCCAGTTTTTTGCATTTTACGACGTTTAAAGTTGTCCTGAGTCCAAAAATGTAAAAATACTAGCTGTTACCCATGACTTTGCCCGCGAGGATTTTGCAAGCAAACACCATTTATAGTCAGTATTTAAACAACCATAGTAATTGTTATTTAACACCTACCGCTGAGAATGATGAGAATTGCCGAGAATCAAACGAACTGTTTTCAATTTGATCAATTTTCTGGAACGTTTACAATCATTCTATAATCGAACCAATATGCAATAACAAATTCGAATTTAAAACGGTTCGAACATTTGGTTAAAATATCTATCAAAATATTTATAACAATGTCTGAAATGTTATCAATTTAATATTCCTAAGTACTCAATAAAGACTAAACGTAATTAAAAACAAAAAAAATCGCATCTAAAATAGTACAGTAGAAGCCGTTCTTCCGGTTAAGCCTTAATCCCCTCCCTCTCTCCCTCTGCGGGAAAATATCGAAAAATCCCTTCTTAGTGCGCGTTTTCATGACGGACCCTAACTGTGTACCAAATTTCACCTCTTTATATTCAGCGGCTTACTCTGGGCGATGATAAGTCAGTCATTCAGTCAGTCAGTCAGGACAACTAATCTCATATATTTAGATTAAGGGAGTCATTTTTGACCGATTTCTATTCCTTTGTTTTGTTTTGTTTTATTTTTTCTTGATAAAAATTGCGTTTTTAACTCAAACTAATGACACATTATTAAAGTTTACTAAACAATAATTAAAACGTTTAAATAATTTTACATACCAAAAAAACGCACGAGAGAAAACACCAGCTGAATCGAATGGGTTACTCTTCTCTTTCCCCTCCATTCTGTATTAATATCTCGCATGTGAGATGAGCTATAAACTGAGTGTGCAGTATCACATAAAAAGTCTATACATCTACCATACAAAAATTATTAGCGTATTAAAGTGTAAAGGTTTTTTCAGTTATTTATATCCAAAAAACCTTGAAATAATAAACACTTTAATTATGATATTAAGAAAATGATACGTTGCTGATATAATAGAAACATTTTACACTTTATGTTATACTAAAAATATAAAATGCTTTTATTACAATGCATATTACAACTTAATAATATATATTACAATAAAGATATTACACTTCATTTAAAACGATGGATTGTATGAAAATCGATAAATATACAGTAGATCGTCGATTATCCGAATCAATTGGGGACTGGGGTTACTCGGGAAAAAAATCGATATTTCGGATAACCGATTATGTACGAAAAAATATATTAAACTATCGCATGTTAAAATTTTTCTCCGTTGCGTGTCGCTTTGCGTTGAATTTTCATCGATGTTAAGCCTAACGAAGACTTTAAAAATTATTTTTTTATTTTGTACAAACAAAATAAATATATTGAAAAATATAAAAACAATAAAAAATTATACTTCAGAAGTTAATTTAGTATCAAAAACGTAAAATATTTGAGTAGCCCAAGACGTAGCCAAGGATTGCAGCGCCACAGCACTGCCGAAAATTTCAATTTGCCGACTAGAATCCTTTCGGATAATTGACTTTCGGATAATCGACGCTCTACTGTAATACAGTTTAATATTTTATATAATAAAAGAAGCTAGCGAGCAATTACTTCAATTCGGTATTATATTTATGTAGAAATTGTCAAAATTTAGAGAAACTATGCTGCAAATAAATTACTATTTACATAATTTCTATTTAATTCATTAAATTAACATATGATAAAGAGTGTATATCTTATCTCGAGTAAAATCAAAATTATTTTTTTATAATTTTCAACTATAGTGTGAAAACGAACTTTTTGTCATTTTATAATAATTTATAATTTTAATTTATGAAGTACGAGTTGCATAAATAAATCGAAGAGTAATTGTAAACGTGTTGTTTATATAAAAATCTTTCAATGTTTCTTTATCAGATAAGACCAGTTTTTTTGCCAAATAACCTTGATAAAAATACGTAGTTTTACTTTAAAAAATATATAGTCACTTCCCGCTTCAGATATGTGATTTTACTGCAATTTTTAAAAAATTGTAGCCCTATAAATTCTCACTCTCCTCTGTGTTTCTCTCTCTCTCTTTTCATCATCTGGAGAGTGGTGATAGGTAAAACTCACGACCAGATTTAAAATTCTCAGGGGCAGGAAGCTCCATTTAACTATATTTGTGAAGTTTATTGAAGTGATAAGAAGAATCAGTTATTATAAATTAATTTATAAAGTTCGTGTTGCTTAAATAGCTCAAAGAGTAATTGTAAAAGTGTTGTTTATATAAAAATCTTTTAATATTTTTTTATCAGATAAGATCAGCTTTTTACAAAAAACCTTGATAAAAGCACGAAGTTTTACTTTTAAAAAAATATGTAATCATTTTCCGCTTCAGATATGTGATTGTACTGCAATTTAAAAAAAAAAATTGTACACCTATAAATTCTCACTGTCGTCTGTCTGTTTCTCTCTCTCTCTTTTTTTTATCTCGAGAGCGGTGATAGATAGTTGTATTATAGTGTCAAAAAACTTACTTGAATCCAGCTTTAGGTAGACACTTCGATTTTTTCTCTCTCTATACCTTTCTCTATACCTTTATCGAACTTTTGTTCAAAGATACCTTCCTCCTTTTTCAGAATATCCATTTAGAATCGCAACCAGGATTGGAATTCTCAGGGGCAGGAGGTTCCGTTTAACTATATTGGAGCTTTCGATGCCAACTGGAAGTCACGTAATTTCAATTCATATATTCTCTCTCGAAAGATATTAGATAGATCACTGGAACGACTCATTACTAAAGGAAACATGATGTACAACACTGGGGCCAGCCACTACTAATTTGAGATGGAGAACATACATTTTAAATTAAGTAAAATAAAAATATGACTAAAATTTGCGACCAGGCATTGTCACAATAAATAATTGCTCGTTCCTTTTTCAAACCTATAACTTACAGTTACTGTATCTGAATAAAAAGGCAAACAGGTCGTTTAACTGCATACCCTAGATCTGTCATTCTAATGAGGTTTACGCGAAGAGGAAGTTGTAAGATTTCGTCAATTCGTTAAGATGTGCTAGAATATTGTTTCCTGTCCTTAACTCAGTAGGACAATAAAATCGCTTAAAAAAGATCGACTAATGTCATTTGTGTAATAAATACAATACTGAGAGGCTGACGATATATCAGGAATGTTGACAGATTGCTTGCAAATGATTGCCAGGTTAATATCATTTTAGTTTCTAAATTTACCGAAATGTCTATTTTCTAAGAATTTTTTAAATAATAATTAATTAAAACGTTTTATTTACTTCATATTTTCCCAATAGTATACTTTAAGAAGTGGTGAAAGAGCCGCTTCCCTTGTATTTTCTAAAATATAAATACATATCGTGCGATTATTTTCATATTTTAACGTACTTTAAACTAATTAAAATTAATATTTTATTATAATCGCATTATGTATCATATTACAAAAAACGATAAGAGTTCTATTGTTTATTCGAATATAAATTCGTATATGTATATTCCCACTGGAAGTGCTGTGTTGTCAAAAGCTTCCACGGCGAAAATATTTGAATGGTATAAAGCAGATTATATACATTCGCTCTTGAGAATTACAGAGCACCAACCTCACGCGGTTTAGCTTGTTGATACTACACACCAAAATATCGTATAACGCTTTCAACGATTCTATCCAGAACCGCTTCTTGGCTGTTGGTAGCCTGCCTGCTAGCTATTTGGCTGCCCTCAATCCATTATGTGAATCGTGAGTACACTTAACCCAACCGATAGGAGTTTGTTGATATGATTTTATGATAGTTCTGTATAGTTAACAAAAGTTTCAAAAAAATCCATTAAAATATTTGATATATTTATTGTGCTTTTATTCGGTTCGTCCATCTTGTATTACTTACAGATTTCAATGTTAAATAGTGATATTACGATTTCATATCACGGTACTTGTGAATCTTTGTCCCAGATGGTGGCTCTGCCCTAGCAACCAACATTTCAACTAGTATCTGTATCCCCTCGAAACAAATTGACTCGGCCGGCTAGCCTACATTAAACAGACACGTGTTATCGACTCAGTCTTTTTCGTTATACGATTTATCACACGAGCAGGAAATAAAAAAGTTTATTAACCGCTTCGAAACTCATTACAAATTTCTGTACTTACTCATATGGGAAATCCTCTCTAAACCAATTATCAACCCAATACACGCGAGTTAAATCATATATTTAAATATAAATATATTTAAAAATATAGCGATAAAATTGAAATACGCACTCACCTCTCGACAGGACGACTTTCATTTAACGTATATTCGTCCTATTGCTATTTTTTTTTTCGCCGACAAGCTAACTACAAGTCAGAATATTTAAGTTATAATGTACAAATATTTACTTATTTTCGAGCGAACGTTGTGCATTCTAGAAGGATTGCAATGTTGAATATTTATTGCAATCGGTTTGTCGGTTGTATTAGAAAGATTTAAAATGAAAGACCGTCGACTGAAAACTCAACTCAGGAAAGTCAACAATGCACTTTTGTACAATGGAGTTGAAAAAGTATTGTCGAACAGTGTAACAATAAACTTTCTATTGTTGAAAAAATGAAGTTTTATTTCTATTAATTTCGTATTACAGTTTTTTAATTTTTTATGGATTTAACAAATTGTTCAAACCGATACACCTATAAACTGTATTTATACCGGTTTTTTTCGTCGACAAAATGTAATTTATATATGATTATATAAATTACATTTATATAATCATATAAATTTAATCATATAATTTTATATAATTGACTTTTTTTTAGATGTGGATTTTATCCGTTTTCAGTTTATAATATTGTTAGAAAGCTAGCATACATACAATATATAAAGACAACATTTGGATGGTAAAAAAGTAGACTTTTTGTGTAACATAGATCATTTTCAATGTATCTGTTACCTCTAAAGCTCGGAAACTCGTTAATCTGCAGATTAATTAGCGTGATCCGTTAAAGTTGCTAAAATTGTTCTATTTCTCAAATTACCTAGGTAATGTGTAGATTATCTAAGTAATCTGCAAATTACCTACTAGGCACTCGGTAAAGTGAAAAAATCTTTGCTGAAACAACAGCAACGTTTCTGTAAGTTTAAATTAACATAATGTTTTTTTAATTTTCGATATGTAAAGAATCAAGTTAATACAATCAAACAATCAACAAATTAGTTGATAGAATCAATCATCAACCAATTAAAAAATATACATGAAATCAAACGATTTAAAATATTAATACAATTAGGAAAATTATTATATAGATAACCACCTATGGAATTTCGGGACTTTGAGTATCTAGCTGAACTGAGGGGACCGAGATGACTTCAACGATACCCTACTTTTAAACCGGAGACAAAAAATAATAAAGTTATCATACTTTTTCTGGTGATCGCATGATGTAATTGTGCAGTTAATGTTACCAGTGGTGAGTAAAATGGCGGCTTGTCTCTGATTCCAGCAAACAGAAGAAAGGAAACAGTGGGGACGCGCGTTCTGTCCTAACCTAACCTATTTTAATAAATTACTATAATTATTACCAACAAAATTATTAGAATAGGTTAGGTTATGTTTGAACGTGCGTCCCCACTGTTTCCCTTCTTCTCTTTGCTGGAATCAAAGACGAGCCGCCATTTTATCCACCATAGGTAACATTATCCAATTATGCAGTCTAAAGATTGGTGACACTTTGAATTTCATAGTAATTGGTTTCTGTGACAAACACACCTATTTATGGTACATTTATTTGTGGCAAAGATATTTTCACTTTACCGAAGTGCCTAGTTGGTAATGTACTAAATACCTAGATACTCTGCACATTACCTAGGTAATTTAAAAAATGGAACAATTTTCAAAACATTAACGGATCACGCTAGTTAATCTTTAGATTAACGAGTTTCGAGCTTTAGCGGTAACATATCTTATTATAGTCTATATAAAACGCGGTATAACCTGGCAATGAGCGAATTTACAAAATCGTTATTTGAGGCGCTGCTATCATCAAACGGCGAATTTTACAATTTAGCAACAGGGTTACTTACACCGCTTACACACTTTGGTTAATAACCTGCATCTAGTGCTCCATAGCTGCTTTTATATCTACTGGTTTATGTCATTTTTTTACTCAGCTGTTTACTGCTAATTTTTAATGTAATTTGTATTGGATCGTTTAACCACTGGGTTATAATGAATATCAGTCAGAGTAGCGTCTGTTACCTGTGCTAATTAATTAATGTGAGGTTTGCTGATTGACTGCGTTATTCAGGATCGTCGCGCTGTCAAGACTATTGTGTGGGAGTGGAAAAACTGTCAGAGACACGCTCTTCATCTTTTAGACCGTTTATTATATTCCGAAAACTTTCTACAATTGAAGATTTAAGTTTAAATTCTTACAACGTTCTTCAAATTTTCCAACGTAACACAGCTCGGCAAGGGAATCAAAAGTTTTTTCAAGAGTCCGAGGATTCGAATTTCTCCTATCGGTCCCTGGATGTCGTACGATGAGATCGACGGCCCCGGGGCGTGCGGCACGGCTTCGGGAGTAAATCTCTGGAGAAGGGCGAATATGTGCGAAGCGAGATGTCACGGAAAAGCAACAGTAAGTCCCACGAGTCGACGAATCGTTCGCTGCTGATATGTAGGATCGCAACAATCCTGAAGTGGAGCACCTAGATCCAAGAACTTCACGTCCTTGATTCGCGCGGTTTTTATAAGTTTTTTCGGGTCCTAGACCGAACATTCCGATAGGTCGACGTCGACTCGCTCCGCCCTCCAATTGGTTCCTTCTCGTGACGAAATGTAACTGGATCGGAACTCGGGTCGTGGGACCAGTCCACACAGACAGTCAACTCGATCCCTAAGGAAAATGTTCGATCTTAGAACTTACATCATCCCTTTGTTTAAACCCGAGAATTCGTAGGTGTACTATGCACTACTGTAGTCTCTAGCTATCCCATATTAACTATACAAATAAGAAACTAATGAAAACGTAGTCTCATACATGCACTCTAACAAGCAAATTATTAAACACATTTCCTAACTGTAAAAGAATAAAATTTCATTCAAAAAGCTCAAATTCTCACACCAAAACCGCGTACAGGTAGGCCTCCTACAACGCAGTAGATACGTTCCTTGAAAATACCGCGTTGTGGGAAATCGCGTTATAGGAGACACCAACTTAATAGAAAACCTGGGATTCGGTTCTAAAAAGAGAAAAACTTGGCGTTTGAATGGTGTTTTTTGAATATTTTAAACCAGCCATTACTAGCCACGTATTTAACACTAGTTTCAACAGCTGACGACTGTCCCATTTGTTTAAATACAGTAGAACCTCGAAAACTCGGCCCTCGATAACCCGGCACTCCGGATAACTCGCGCACACCCTGGCAGGACAAAAGAATCCTTAGATAATTAATTTTCATCATAGATAGCTTTATAAAAGTATTAAACCTTTCATAAAGCATTTTTCTGAGGTCTTTCTTATCAGGTAAATTATTATACACAGTGTATTCATTAATTTTTATTTTCATGTAGTAAAGGCTCTATGCCTTCATAAAGTACGTAGTTTTTTTTTGTTTAAGGGTATTTGGGCAGTTTATTCTCTGTTATATTCTCAAGTAAACAATACATACAAGTACAGTACAGTATTTTCTGAGGAAACACGCATACTTATCCTTTTTTAACCCCATTCCCGATAACCCGGCATTTTCGCAAACTCGGCCACCCTTCGGTCCACATTAGGCCGAGTTTTCGAGGTTCTACTGTAATCAAATATTTTTATGGCTTTGTGTTCAAGTGCAGTCTTATTTAAAGACAACCGTTACTTGTTCATATCTTCTACCCATAATATTAGCGCTTATTCCATTTTTTTCATTATAGATGCTCTCGGACAAGCAACATTTTTCGCAAGAATAGATGATCCGGATGCGATTAAATTTCTGATCTTTTCTCCCGATCGAATCGTCGACTCATTTAAATTAAAATTCCTACCGATATCAGCTATCCGCGCTTGATATTTAATTCGTCCAAAATTTCTATCTTTGAAGAGTTATAAATTTCCTTTTTAACAGCGGTTCTTTCTTTCCATTGGGCGTTGTTATGGCTAAAATTTTTTCAATGAGTTTTGTGGACAGTAAAAATCGCAAAAAATAACTTCCTTTTGCTATGTTGTTAAAAATATACACCCAATAGAAGTTTATACTGTATTTTGGACCATTTTTGCGGTCCCCACTTATTGAAAGAGTATAAATGACGGAAAATTTAGTGATATATTTGAGTATTTACAGTAACTGATGCACATCTGTCTAGAAACCGGTCTTTCCCTGAAACTTTCAAGGGAATAACATGCTAACGTCCACAAACAGCTGTTTTCAAAGACTTTCAGCTCAGTATGCCGAACTGCGGCTCGTATCACGTGATCCGTTGCGATTTTTCTGTTATGTAAAGATAATTCGTTTCTAAATAGCGTAAACCGCGTTGTAAAAGTACCGTGTTGTAAGAAAATTTCCGCATCTTTCCAACCGTGTTGGATCAGAAACGCGTTGTAAAGGTACCGCGTTGTAGGAGGCCTACGTGTAGTATTACTTAAAGAACACGTTTCTTTATAAAAATGGTCATTTTAATCATATGCTAATAAAAATATCCAGTAAATTAACTATGCATATTGCATATTCAACTATCAAATACAAGAAAAATGTCATTACAATAATAATTTTAACTTTCTCAATCCACAGTAAAACTGACTGAATTTGAGTACTTCCTCTCTAGCTTTATTAAGTTTATTTAAAGTCACATTGTAATTATGTTCTAGTTTCTTGTTAGCATCAGCGAGACGTCTTTTCGCAATCTCAATTTTCTAACTTTCTTTATTTCTCAACATTACTTCTTTAGAAGTCCACTCTCTCACGCTCTTACTAAGATTATAAATACTAGAAGACGTTTAGTTCAAGTCGTAAAGCGAAAAAGTAACAGAAGCATTATTGGACGATGTAATGTTAATTAGTGTTATAATTAATCAATTTTTATGTCAATACATTTCTTATTTTTTAAAAAACTTTTAATCTTTTAATTAATTTACGTATTAGTAAGCAGGGAAGAGTCTGGAAAAAAAAGTCTATCCTGCTATATGTAATTATGTTCCTATGGTTGTAAAGGATGTGCGAAGACATNTATTTGAGTATTTACAGTAACAGATGCACATCTGTCTAGAAACCAGTCTTTCCCTGAAACTTTCAAGGGAATAACATGCCAACGTCCACAAACAGCTGTTTTCAAAGACTTTTTGCTCAGTATGCCGAACTGCGGCTCGTATCACGTGATCCGTTGCGATTTTTCTGTTAGGTAAAAATAATTCGTTTCTAAATACCGTAAACCGTACTGTAAAAGTACCGTGTTGTGAAAAAATTTCCGCATTTTTCCAACCGCGTTGGAGCGAAAACGCGTTGTAAAGGTACCGAGTTGTAGGAGGCCTAGGAGGAGTTACGTTTAGTTTAAGTCGTAAAGCGAAAAAGTAACAGAAACATTATTGAACGATGTAATGTTAATTATTCTTATAATTAATCAGTTTTTATGTCACTACATTTCTTATTTAAAAAAAAAAAAAACTTTGAATTTACTTATTAGTAAGCAGGTAAAAGTCTAGAAAGAAAAGTATATCCTGCTATATGTAATTATGTTCCTATGGTTGTAAAGGATGTGCGAAGACATCAAATTTTTAATTGTATTTAGTGTAATTTTTTAAAATATATTTCATCTTGGATTTTTAGAAATTTTTCAAAAAACATTTCTTAGTTGTTTAAATTCATTTGTAATGCCGATAAAAATTTTCACTAATTTCTGCCTTATTAACCCCACTTAATGAGTTGACATTAGTAAGAGTCTCAAAGCGGTAATAAATGTTTTATAAAATAAATTAAATCTTGTTGTATATATTTCTCTACGCTCACTTTTATTTCTACAATAGAAATATTAAATTCTGGTGGTAGCCCTTACTACATAGGAGTGCTGTATTGTCGATTTGCTGAACATCAACATTCTCTGGCGGTGGGACGGTATGACACTAAATCGTGCAAAATGTCTTACAGTATCGCCACATCCCGCTTTGGGACCGCTCTGTATTACTGAGGAGCTACGGTGAAAGGAGCTTAGTGGAGTCACTCTTCATTACGTCATTGTCCACGTGGAACTCCCCCATCCTCGAGTTGCCAGACATTTGGATCAATTTGTACAAGTGAATACATAATACTAACGAATCACTTATTTCCACGTTCCCTACACCTTTTTATGCGTTTGTTTCAGGGCTGTGGAGTCGCGTAAAAATCTACCTACTCCAACTCCGACTTTTCCTTTCCATCCGACTCCGACTCCGACTGCTATTAGGGGCAGACTTGTTACCGAAAGAGACCCGAAAATTCTGATGTCATCACGTGACCTCAAATAAAATATTCAATAAATAGAGTTGTAATAAAGATAGAGCGTAGAAACTTTTTATTCCAAAGCTAAAAGACTTCTTTAAGTAATATACAGATATATATTCGATAATTTTTACTTCTCCGGCTGTTATATAGGCCTATAACAGAGGAAAAGTGTAGCGCTCCGTCAAAAAATGACCCCTCCCAAATTTTTACATTTTTGGACTCGGGACCCTTTGAAATTTCGAGATATGCAAAAGATTCGAGTTTTTTCTATATGTGTGGATGTTAGACTGTGTGTGGGGGGGCATAATTTCCTTCACCCTGTTTGAAGCCTAATAATTTCTGTGGTCAGAGTGGTCAGAATCGGAGTCGGATGGTTTAACACAGGAGTTAGTTATTTAAGTCAAAGTGGTTGAACTAGATCATGTCCCCATATACATTCTAACATCTTAAGGGAAAACATCTTAATGGGTTTTACTGTACTATTATAAAATGCAAAAAAGCTTACTTTGAGGGTAAAGACGAGGTGTAAGGAACCAAGTCCGAGAATTATTTTTATTTACTTTTATTTTTACTTTTTATTATATTTTTGTTTGGGGCTTATGTTTTGTTAAGACGAGGGTTTCCTCACCATTCACCTTAGAAACTTAAAAATAGAACAGAAACCAACTCACCAACGAGAAAAAAGCGCCGTAGAAAAAACTCACGCACACTTGCGTTCCTGAGCAAAAAAAAAGTAAGTCCGCACCGAGAAAAAGTGGGGGAGACCCTACAAGCATAATTTAGGACTTCGCTAAACCTTAAAAGAATAAAACGTCCCGAAAATTGTCAAAAAGAATAATGTAAAAGGTTAGCGAGTATTGTCGGAAAATAGGCTGCCAGACAAATAGAAAAAGTTTATTGTTAACGAATAAGTATGTAAACGAGGGGAGTGATCAGTCAAAATTGTGACGTCACCTCACAGTATAAAAATCGAATCTCAAGTGAAAATGCCTGAGATGAACTCTAGGTAGCAACGAGCTTTGGTGAGCTTCGTAGCAGTAAACGAGAGAGGTGTCAGATACGATCAAATAGTTCCAAGGCGATTTTGAAGTTATTCGATTTGTGGATCGACGAATAGAGAAAGTCTTGAGAGTTTCGGAAATAGGTTCCTAGTATATTGAGGTGACGATTAGGATCCTTAATTTATAAGAATTATTGTATATAAATTAAGTTTTTGATTTTGTTGCATTCCAAAGGGGAATAGAATAAGTTAGAAACTAGATTGATTTGAGTTTTGTTGGGTTGATTCTTATTGAGTTTCATTGAATAAATTGTTATTTGAATTTTACTAAACTTTGTATATAGTTTATTATTAGAACTTTAATTAAATATTTGATTTGTTATTGACAAACTTTGTCATTATTTAATTTCTGTGCACGCTAAAAGTCCAGGCCTGGCACACTAACGCGAATCCGCGTAAAGTACTTTACAGTTTTATTTTATTTTTTTAAATTTTGAACGCTAATAAGGAGTAAAATATTCATTGAGATATGACACATGACCACTTTTATGTCTTCACTTTGTCGACCTATAATCAAGAACCAAAATTTAATAGTATTAATGCCCCTTTATACGCAAGCTACAGTGCCACGTTTCGTTTCTTAAACTTTACCCGTTCTGAGATATTGTTTAATATCTCAAAACAGAAAATAAGAAAATTAAACAAATTAGACGCCAACACAAACGCGCGCGCGAATTTTTTCCCTTTATTGACTTTTTTGAGGGGTTCAGGAGGTCCCCAAACGTGTAGATTTGAAAAAAAAAAAAAACTTGGAGGGTCAAATTTAACGTTTCCAATACTTTTCCGTTTTATATACATAACAAGTTGGTACATAAAAAGGAGCCGGAGTCGGCGGATTTTTTGACGACTCCGACTCCACAGCCCTGTTTTGTTTCCACGTCTCAAAGCGCACACGCGTAGACACTGCGTGATATTTTTGAAAATGTTTTTAAATTTTATGTTCTAAGTTCCGTATTCCGTTCGTTTAATACTGTTTCGTTTCTGTACTTTAAATTTGTTCTGAAAAAGCATTCGAGTTGAATTATTGCCTGAAGACGATAATTATAGAAATGTCGAAAGAGCTTGGAAAGAATTAAAAATTCTTTAATTAACGCCGTTTTGTGTCATTGTCGAATTATTTATTGTGACATTTATTGTGACATTGCCGAATAAAGTGTCAATGAGGCGGGTGCTCTGAATGCAATGGCGGCGTTATATGGTAAAACGCAAATGTCGCTACCACTGTCGATTAGGTAGTGACGACGTGAGGTTAAATCGTAAACGAATAGGCGGCTGGTGTTGTTAATTTGGAAATGACATTGCGCCACGTGTGATTTCCGAGCTAGTTTCCCTGATCTCGGAATTTGCAAGGAGCCTTACATTTATTTGCTAGATCACCAAACTTCGCGTGATACAAGCATAGGTCTTTTGCCTGGGGTCGAACAGGTGTCTGCAAACGCCGACGATTCCGAGATCGATTCCGGGGGTGTCTATAATCGCGTGATTGTCTGTCGCTGGGAATTGCTAGGCGATTAACTTGCTCAGTTAACTCAGCGACCTGCGGTTGGAGCTTCATTATGGCCGCGTGTGTATTATTTTCGTTCCTTGCTAAATTAGTTTCGGCTATTTGCAAAGGTGTGAGCTCAAGAATTTTATCGGTCATTTGGGCTAATTTGTCTAAATCCCCATCGGAAACAGAAAGAATTGCCTGAGTTTCTTTGGGTAAACGCTGAATCCATAGCGTTCTTAAAAATTCCTCCCCGACTTTATTACTAGCTAGTTGTCGCATTTTGCGTAAAAGATGAGATGGTTTATCATCTCCTAACACGGCATTAGACAGCAAATCTTTCACTCGTTTTTGTTCGGAATCGGAAAATTCTGC
Organism: Centruroides sculpturatus; assembly: GCF_000671375.1. NCBI lineage: Eukaryota > Metazoa > Arthropoda > Arachnida > Scorpiones > Buthidae > Centruroides > Centruroides sculpturatus. The sequence continues at coordinate 330,136 of NW_019385478.1, read as the reverse complement.
TATGAGTCGATCTTTTAGTGTTTGATATAAATTTTCCCTAGGAGGGTTTTTAACGATATCGCTCACGTACGCTAACACTTCCGAGTTGAGAGCTGAAACCACTGCGTAATACTTAGTAGTATCTTGCGATATATCGGCGAGTTTAAACTGGGCCTCGATATTAATAAACCATAAATCGGCTTCTTTCTCCCAAAATTGGGGAAGTTTAAGAGCTACCCGACTGATTTCTGGCTTAAGATCGCTTTCGTTTGGCATTTTAAGACAACCAGGTGATACCTACTCAGCAGAACGGCAAAAGAGATGGAACAGAAAACTCCACTTACCCGTGTTAGATAACTTATTCTGGCAAGAGGTTGCAGACACACAAATGTGGGGACAATTTCGCCGGTTAGGAGTGGCGAGCGGTTCACCTATCCAAAGAGCGTCGTCTATCGTAGTCGCGGAATTTATTCCGTATTATCCACTGAGGGAACACAATGCAGAACTAGTAAACTTGTTCTTTCTTTGGTGTTCGAATTCACATCGAATCACGTTCGGGTCACCACTGGAGGTAATGGATGGCCGCCATCAGTTAGACGAAAACCTGGCCGTCTTTCTCCATCCATTTACATCCCCACAAAGACTGTCTTTATCAGAAGGCTGTAAACGTGAATTAGTAAGTCCACGACCACGTTTTAAACTAAAACAATATTTATTTACAACAATCCTTGAGTACACTTGAAAGAGAGCTACACGTGCTCATGGCAGCGATCACCCGGCCAAAAGAAGAAGCAACAATACCCAGAATTCTCTCTCTGAAAAAGACCCAGTTCCCGTTTTTCTATCCGGGATTCACGGGAAACTCGTATAGGAGTGGCGCCATCTCACCAGTCCGTGATTTGTCGCCGCAGTTGATATACAATGCCAGAATACGACCCAGTTCACGTCGGGCCTCCGCATATTTCGAGCAATATAACCAAAAATGACCCGGTGTCTCTGCTTCCCCACAATGAGGGCAGTCTGGAGTTGGGAGTAAGAAAGCCCCGAGAGTGAAGGAACGCGTTTAAAGGTTCCGTTTCTGTCCGAAGGCTGGCAAACAGCGTCTCCGCCCTCCGAGTCGACGCTAAATTGTACGGCCAGGAGTCAAAAGGCCGGAGGTGGTCTCTCCCCTTGTTCGTATGTTTCTCTCCGACCGAACATCCCTTAGTATGTTCTGTATCCGATCGCTCGCAAGGCGATAGATGTCCGTGGGCATAAGAGTCTCCCCATGAGTTTCACTTTTACTTGAATTTATACTTTCTATTTATAGGAGACTGGCGGCGAATTACAGAACGATTCCGCAGCCGTAGTTCTGATTTTTAGCACGAGATGCCGCTAGTGTCGTGAGGTTCAGGTAGCTTATACCTCGGTCTGTACGATGTGCTTGGAATTTTTTGTCGATATTTTAGCTTTAAAACCATACTTTCTCATTCCATACTTTATCAGCTTGCCCTTCAAATAATGCATTCGACTGTCAGGTGATGCTTATGTTGACGTCTCTGTTATTAGTGCCTTTTCGTCGATTAATGCTGATAATTTAAATCGTACTTCAATATATCTTTTAGGGTTTCTCATTTCCCGGTATTTTGCTTGTCCCGGGATCCCGGGATAAAAGTGAACAGTTTCCCGGGATCCCGGGAAATCCCGGGATAGAATTAATTACTTTTAAGGTATACAAAATATCTTGAAATCAAATGATATAATTATTTTCCATTTTTTAAAGTAATTTTNGGGATAGAATTAATTATTTTTAAGGTATACAAAATATCTTGAAATCAAATGATATAATTATTTTCCATTTTTTAAAGTAATTTTAAAGTTTTGTAACCTCCAAAATCATATTAATAATGCTGTGTTAGGTCTATAGGCCTATAATAAAAATTACCTTTAAATAACGTAGAAATTTTCACAAATAGAAAAAAATTAATTAAAGTTTGCTGGAAACTGCATACAACAACAACAAAAAAAATGTTGTTAAAAAATGTTGTCCGGGATTCCGTTTCAGAAACCCTAATATCTTTCCACTACTTCTTCGCAATCTTTTTCTTGAAATACTGATTGTTCATCTGTATCATACATGATTATATTGTTACTTATATGAAGATACTCTTTCCACTTATCGTCTAATAACATGATTCTTGTGCTAAGAATAGGAATAGTTGCATTTTGAGCTTCACTACCAAAGGCAAAATTATAATGTGTTGTTATGCTTTGTATAATAACCTTACGTTTTGTTTTTAGTTGCGAGATGTCCATGATAAATACTAACTTGTATCTGCGAAATGAATTCTTTACTAAACTCATTAATTATTATGTATTGTGGCTTTCTTTATGTTCGAGAGACCAGAAAATATAGAATTCAAAGAACTTTCCATCTATAATGTTAAAAAATAAATTAACATTGTGGTTTAGCACTCAAATTACTTTATTGATTACAGTAGATCCCCTATAACACGTAGATACGTTCCACGTTATCCGAATTTCGCGTTGTAGGAATCCTTAAATACATGAGTCAATCACAGCCCGATACGTGTGCAGTTTAGGGACTACGGCTATTTGAAAGGTTTTCTTCCATAAAATTAATCGATTCTTGACTAATTCGACTCAACATTTCCAAAACACGTATAATTTTTTCGAAATAATCCGTATAAACTATGCTATAAACAAAAAATTGTAGGATTACTTACCGAGTGTGCACCGTTCGACGTTGCCATTGCTTAAGCATAGTTTCGTCGCGGAGAAGCGCATCAAACGGCGGCCGCGATTTCTGTTAAATTATTTTTCTGCGAAAACTTCGTTGAACTTTGGAGACATCATTAATAGAAATTATTTTTATGGCCGTTGAATAAAAAATGTTTCTTTCACAAGAAATGTATAAAATTACAGTGCTGTATTAGACTTACGGTACCTAATTTACATACTGTACAGACGATAGTAAACCCAACTTACTCGCCTAAACTCTCCGTAGTGTGGCGCTGGATGGCGGAAAATATATATATAATTATAATAAAGTTAAAATGAATTAAGTTGATATTGTACAGTCGACAATAATACTATACAGACGATAGTAAACTCAACTTACCTGTCTAAACTCTTCATAGCGCGTTAGTAGTTTGGCTGCTCGTCTACTATTTGTCCAAATTCGACTAATCCTGTCGCAACACAAGTTGGCGATGACGTTTTACCGCGTTTTACGCGACTCTTTTAGCGTCTTTATACGAATACTGTCGCAAATTTTTCGCCGCATTATTGGAATCTGCGTTATAGGAACCCGCGTTATAGGGGGTCTAGTGTATTCATTTTTACTTGCTTATGAAATACAGTAGATCGTCGATTTTCCGAAAGTCAGTCATCCGAAACGTCAATCATCCGAAAGAATTCCAGTCAGCAAACTTAAATTTTTGCCAGTGTTTGTCGCTTTAATCTTTGGCTATGTCTTCGGATACTCAAATATTTTACGTTTTTGATACTAAATTAACATCTGAAGTATAATTTTTTATTACTTTTATATTTTTCAATATATTTATTTTGTTTGTACAGAATAAAAAAATNAATTACTTTATTGATTACAGTAGATCCCCTATAACACGTAGATACGTTCCACGTTATCCGAATTTCGCGTTGTAGGAATCCTTAAATACATGAGTCAATCACAGCCCGATACGTGTGCAGTTTAGGGACTACGGCTATTTGAAAGGTTTTCTTCCATAAAATTAATCGATTCTTGACTAATTCGACTCAACATTTCCAAAACACGTATAATTTTTTCGAAATAATCCATATAAACTATGCTATAAACAAAAAATTGTAGGATTACTTACCGAGTGTGCACCGTTCGACGTTGCCATTGCTTAAGCATAGTTTCGTCGCGGAGAAGCGCATCAAACGGCGGCCGCGATTTCTGTTAAATTATTTTTCTGCGAAAACTTCGTTGAACTTTGGAGACATCATTAATAGAAATTATTTTTATGGCCGTTGAATAAAAAATGTTTCTTTCACAAGAAATGTATAAAATTACAGTGCTGTATTAGACTTACGGTACCTAATTTACATACTGTACAGACGATAGTAAACCCAACTTACTCGCCTAAACTCTCCGTAGTGTGGCGCTGGATGGCGGAAAATATATATATAATTATAATAAAGTTAAAATGAATTAAGTTGATATTGTACAGTCGACAATAATACTATACAGACGATAGTAAACTCAACTTACCTGTCTAAACTCTTCATAGCGCGTTAGTAGTTTGGCTGCTCGTCTACTATTTGTCCAAATTCGACTAATCCTGTCGCAACACAAGTTGGCGATGACGTTTTACCGCGTTTTACGCGACTCTTTTAGCGTCTTTATACGAATACTGTCGCAAATTTTTCGCCGCATTATTGGAATCTGCGTTATAGGAACCCGCGTTATAGGGGGTCTAGTGTATTCATTTTTACTTGCTTATGAAATACAGTAGATCGTCGATTTTCCGAAAGTCAGTCATCCGAAACGTCAATCATCCGAAAGAATTCCAGTCAGCAAACTTAAATTTTTGCCAGTGTTTGTCGCTTTAATCTTTGGCTATGTCTTCGGATACTCAAATATTTTACGTTTTTGATACTAAATTAACATCTGAAGTATAATTTTTTATTACTTTTATATTTTTCAATATATTTATTTTGTTTGTACAGAATAAAAAAATAATTTTTAACAATATAATAGTCTTTGTTAGGCTTAACATCGACGAAAATTTATCGCGAAGCGACACGCAACAGAGAAAAATTTCGGCATCGGATACGTTAAACTATTTTTTCGTACGTAAATCAGTTATCCGAAATATCAGTTATCCGGACAACCCCAGTCCCCAATTGATTCAGAAAATCGACGCTCTACTGTATAACCATAATTTCATTAATAACGTAATTATTTTTAATAAGTAGTATTTCACTTATATCGCGTTTCATAACAATGCTTATAATTAACGTAATGCCATCTTCTATTTGTGTTTGGAATTTGAGGCCCGAAAGTGCCATTATGCAGATGTTCACAAAAAGCTAAAAAGTGGGAGCAGACCTGTCCAGTGTTCCACCACCTAATGATCAACACGAACCTCTTTAACTAGAAGAGCAGTACTATATAACGCAAAATCTTATCAGTGCGGTGTTCGGATATGTCGGGCCCCGTCCCTCACCACCGGTTGTCCCATTGTGGGCCTGGCAAAACCTAATAATGGGCCTGCTATAAGAGGCCCTCTTAGTGCCCACAGAATGCAGAAAAAGAAAAAAGAAACCTATCTTTCGTATCGTGGTTGCATCAGCTAACGTTCAGAAGTCGTTATGACGTTTCTTAATGACCACAACGTGTAGTAATCAGATTTCATGAATGCCACAACACGAATTTCGCTTGGTCGCCGTTTGTAAAAACGGCCACGACGCGTTGTGGTCGGTTTTTTCGCTCAATGAGCCTAACACCTACATACTAAAATTATGAACCTGTATTTTTTGTATTTAAACACGGTGGATTTGAAGGTATTTGAAGGTATATAGATTAGTGATATAACGAATATTCGGTTACTATTCGGTATTCGGCCTATTCGGCCTATTTTTGGCTATTTGGCCGAATACCGAATATTTAATCACTATTCGGCCGAACACCGAATACCTAGAAACAGGAGTAAGAAATAACAAAAACACAGGAAATTAATCATTTTGGTATTTGGATTTAATATTATCTGGTTAGTGTTTATTATCTGTGTTTATATTTATCTATAACTTATAACATGCACAAAATAAAAAGATAATAATAATATTAGTCACATGTATTCACAAGTTGTAATCACAAAGTTTAGCACAACTATTCGTTCGAGAATCGTCGCATATTTGAGGTCTGACCCTGCCTATCATTCTTTTTAAGCGCTCGTCATTACTCTTCCCTTTCTCTTTCCTCTATCGCTCTAATCCACGTATGCATACATCATAATACGCGCTCACGATACTTTCGATTCGTCATTTTCCGTCATAGTTTTCCATTTTATAATTACGTGACTCATAGCCTGGTAATAACGGAGAAAAGAGACAGATAGGACGTCCGTATATGTCACAGTTATGATTTCACAGATTCGAGACAGCTTGGTAGCCTGAACGATCCCAGGCTTTAGCCCGTGCACGCTAAGTGACTTTTATTACAAGCATTTAGCTTTCTGAAGTCTATGACAACAATTGTTTGGCATTGACGGCCGCGAGTTTCGCGCCAATAAGCTGCTTCGACTTGTTCGATTATGTTATCTACTCAATTTCTATATATTTTCACATTTTTACTTCGCGGTCCTTCTCTGTTCTTTTTCCGTTATTTACACGTGTAGGTCATTTCATTGTTATCCACATTTGATATCATCACTTATCACAAACTGCCATGACCGCTTATGTTGTCCGCTACAACTGTCAAGAATTAACGCGATTGGCGAAGCGTAGTGACAGCGGGCCAATAGAGAGCAGGGTCCTTGCCATAATGCGGTTTGCGTGCCAATTTTCGTACGTGTGTTAATCGAGCCGAATACTTTGGTCGAATATTCGGCTATTCCGCCACGCTCCTGGCCGAATATTCGGTATTCGGCCTGAGGCCGAATATACTATTCGTTGCAACATTAATATAGATCATTAAATTTATTTATTATATTCGAGTTGTTTAAATAGGTCGATGTGTTGTTATAAAAGAGTTATTTATATAAAGAAAACCCAGAATGATTTTTTTTCATAAAAAAGCTGGTTTTGCCAAATAAACTTTATAATACGCGTAATTTTACTTTAAAAAAATATAAAATAGGGGTGTCCAACCCGCGGCCGCGGGCCGCGTGCGGCCCAAGGCAACTTCCAATGCGGCCCAATAAACGTGTTAACAAAACGGACAGATTTTTTTGTTTTATTTTATTTATTTATTTATTTCAACGGAACAAATTCAAAAAACACGTTTCACGAAACAGTAAACCTTTATACATATTTTAATTTTGAGTGAAAAGGAAACATTTTCAAATACTTGAAAATGTGTAAATGAGGAAGGTATATTAAATAAAGCTGAAGTTGTGACTCAAAGGAGTATAGACTCAAATTCAGGGAAAGGAGAGAAAGGCCAAAAGATAAAATGATAATGAAAAAGGTTAAATATACCTTTTGTTATGCAAATATTGACCCTTAATTTTTCAATATTCCTCACTTTTTTATCTTGGGTTCTTTCTCTCCTTTTCTTGCTTTGGGTCTATAATCCTTTGAGTCCCAACTCCAGCTTTATTTAGTACTCCTTCCAGCGTTNTCGCGCTGTCGCGACTATTGTGTGGGAGTGGTAAAAACTGTCAGAGACACGCTCTCCATCTTTTAGCCCGTTTATTATATTTCAAAAACTTTTTACAATTGACGATTTAAGTTTAAATTCTTACAACGTTCTTCAAATTTTCCAACGTAACACAGCTCGGCAAGGGAATCAAAAGTTCTTTCAAGAGTCCGACGGTTCGAATTTCTCCCTTTTCGGTCCCTGGATGTCGTACTTTAAGATCGACGGCCCCGAGACGTGCGGCACAGCTTCGGGAGTAAATCTCTAGAGAAGGGCGAATATGTGCGAAGCGAGACGTCACGGAACGATTTGTCGACGATTTGTCGGATACGATTTGTCGACTCCTGGGACTTACTGTTGCTCAACAGTAAGTCCCAGGAGTCGACAAATCGTTCGCTGCTGATATGTAGGATCGCAACAATCCTGAGGTGGAGCACCTAGATCCAAGAACGTCAGCTCCTTGATCCGCGCGGTTTTTATAAGTTTTTTCGGGTCCCAGACTGAACATTACGATAGGTCGACGTCGACTCGCTCCGCCCTCCAATTCGTTCCTTCTCGTGACGAAATGTAACTGGATCGGAACTCGGGTCGTGGGACCAGTCAACACAGACGGTCAACTCGATCCCTATGGAAAATGTTCGATCTTAGCACTTACATTATCCCTTTGTTTAAACCTGAGAAGTACGTCTTTCTAGGAAATTTCCGTAACGTCATTACTACGCTACTGAAAGCTTCTGCTGTCGTCACAAAGCAAAATTTATCGTGTGACAACGAAATTACGTCTATCACTATATTCCTTTACAGTTTTTTTCGAACATCCGCTACATTGGTGAAACCGTTATGCCAAATTTCGTAGGTGAACTATGTACTACTGTACAGTCTCTAGCTATCCCATATTAACTATACAAATAAGAAACTAAGAGAACGAAGAATTATGATGGAAAGATTAAATGTAGATGTTTGCTTTGTGTATTGGTAACATTACAAACGTGTAATGAAATAGATGCGGGCGCAACTAACGAAGTAAATAATGATTTCGGGAAAATTGTGAGCGAGACATTATTAATTAAATGCAGAATTTGATGTTATTAAGTTACGAATTTGGTTCGTTTACGATAATCAAAAACTATGTTTAATACTGGAGAATAACGCGAATTGTAAAGTGCTGCAGAGTTATCTTCATAATGTAACACCCGACACTTTGATAATGATTCTCCATATATTACATTGTCATCCTGATATTTTTTAACTTTTCATTTGAACAATCGATAAATCGAAGTTCTTATCGCGTGATAAAACTTTCGATATTGTTTTTAAGATTATTTCCTTTTTATGCAACATCCTTTTGTAATTTTATTCATAGCAATGTTTGTACAAATTTAAACACTGTATTTAAATTATATAAAAATGAAGCATTCGTGGCATAAAAAAAAAAACATTTTTAGTGAAATGAAAGGAAAATGACCTCTATACAATTTCATGGAAACTTAACATAGTCTCATACATGCACTCTAACAAGCAAGTTATTAAACACATTTTCTAACTGTAAAAGAATAAAATTTCATTCAAAAAGCTGAAATTCTCACACCAAAACCACGTACAGGTCGGCCTCCTACAACGCAGTAGATACGTTCCTTGAAAATACCGCGTTATGGGAAATCGCGTTATAGGAGACACCAAGTTAATACAGAAACTGGGATTCGGTTCTAAAAAGAGAAAAACTTGGCGTTTGAATGGCGATTTTTGAATTTTTCAAACGAGCCATTGCTAGCCACGAATTTAACATTGGTTTCATCAGCTGACGACTGTCCCATTTGTTTTAAATAATCAAATATTTTTAAGGCTTTGTGTCCAAGTGCAGTTTTATTTAAAAGCAACCGTTTCTTGTTCATATCTTCTGCCCATATTAGCCCTTATTACATTTTTACCATTATAGGTGCTCTCGGACAAGCAACATTTTTCGCAAGAAAACCTTATCGGCAGGAAGGCCCATTTAACTATACTGTAACTTTCGTTGCCAACCGGAATTCACGTTATTTCAGTTCAAATATTTTATTAATTAAATATTAATTAATTATTAAAGCGCATTAAATTTGAATATCACGCAAGAAATTTACTTACAAATAAGTTTATGAGGAGAAATCTAATTAAATTAAATAATTGTTATATTAACATTAATATTTTATTTCCTCTTACGTAAAGTTTTCTGTGTGCAGAATATAGAACCGTAATAAGTTAAGGTTGGTGCTGTTGCTCCAATCAAACACTTTTAAAGAAAATTTGAAAATTCGTAAAATCGATTTATTCACTGATAATTTCAGAAGAAAAAAATTAATTTTTCCAATTTAGAGAAAAAATTAACTGTCTTTTTAAAATGCCATAAAGGCTCACAACACTTGAAAAAGAAATTTCACATTCGTCAACGTAATTTATTATTTATAATTAGATAGTACTGTTATATAATAATTATACATATAATAATGTTTGTTGTGGAACAATGGTTGTTGTGGAACAAATACAAAACGTATTACTGGATTTTTTTAATAAGTAATGCAAATTAATTTTACTTTCTACAATTAATTTTGCTAAAAATGTTAATAAAATTTACAACTTTCCTTGTTTTTTAAAATGTTATTCTTTGTGAGGAATGAGAGTGATTCAACGTATTTTAAAGTACAGCATGTCATATTTAAAACAGGTACCGTACATAGATCCACCACATCGTTACACCTCAAATAACTGTTTAGTTTTTTATAATATATTCTAGATATCATCTAGATTTAAAAGAGTTTTCTAAACTAATTTTATTCCATATTATTTATAAACTTTTTTCAATGTAAATATTACAATAATTTAATTAATCGCTTGTACATGCAAAACTCTATATTACTCAATAACCTATTGTAATTCAACACCAAGTATTAATTACTTTTCGTACATTTAAAAAACATCATTTTCAAGTTCACTCCAAATAAAAAATTTTGTGCGGCTTTCACACTAAATAATCAAAAAGTCAATTTATTCCCTGACTTTCATTGAAAACGTTGATGAAATTTTAAACACCAAAAGTAAGATAATACATATTGAAATATATTCAGAACATATTTATTTTTATTGTTGCTTATAACAATGATGCAAATTATTACTAAGATTTACATTCATTATTAAATTGATGTTTTCAATTAAACTTTTCCTCATAAAATTTGTAAAAAAAGACGTTATAAAATATTCCAATAAACACATCATTTTTTTCTTGTTTACATATTTTTAAAATTTACTACTTTTCTGTAAATAACCCATTCTTAATTTTTCTAGCAACATTATCTAAACAAATATACTGATTTCATTAAACTAACGTTTAACACATAAATTTAACAGTAGGAATCACAAATATTATGTAAGTTTTAACAGTTTTTACTAAAGATTTTAACAATTCTATATCCTAAATGTCATGCAGAAACTGCCTTTAAAACAGATGATTCCGAATACATGATAATGTAAAAAAGGTATGAAATCCACTAAAAGTTAATACGTATCGAGGAAAATCCACTGTATTATAATCTCGTTGTTTCAGTACATTCTTGAACATAATATTTATTTTCAGCAATTTTAAATAGCTCATTCATCGCAGTAACTCCCGAGTTTTTTACCAGGTTATAAAAAGTACCATTCACATTCTTCAGNGCGCCAAATTTGGCTACCTTTTTATTAGTTTGGCGTAAAAAATATCATTTGACGCATTGGCTACTTTTTGGGTTACACATTATTTATAAATATATTAGTTGAATAAAAATGCACTTTAAAATGATGTTTCGTCACTTTTTATTAATTAAAGACCCAAATAAAACAAATATTTGTGTTTTTCAAATAAATTTTTGTTTATCTCCTTTATAATAAATGAATTTATTTATTTCTAAATAAAAATTGAAAGTGTCTGTAGAAGTAATTTTTCAAAATATCCTTATTCGTAATAAAGTTTTAATGCTTATTACTATAATCTAGACATGTTAGTTCTTAAATATACTTGTATATTTAAGGATTGGGCCATAATATACTTGGCCACAAGTATGTATATCATACTTTTGGCCCAAAACTCCATGACTTCTTCCAATGTGGCCCAAAGAAACAAAAAAATTGGACACCCCTGATATAAAATATATAGCCATTTCCTGCTTAAGATCATTGATTGGGCTGCAATTTGATAAAAATTGTTCGAGTATACATCTTCACTGTTGTCTGTCTGTGTTTTCTTATTCTCGAGAGCAGTGATATATAGAGACAATAGGTAGAAACCTTATCGGCAGGAAGGCCCATTTAACTATACTGTAACTTTCGTTGCCAACCGGAATTCACGTTATTTCACTTCAAACATTTTATTAATTAAATATTAATTAATTATTAATGCGCATTAAATTTGAATATCACGCAAGAAATTTACTTACAAATAAGTTTATGAGGAGAAATCTAATTAAATTAAATAATTGTTATATTAACATTAATATTTTATTTCCTCTTACGTAAAGTTTTCTGTGTGCAGAATATAGAACCGTAATAAGTTAAGGTTGGTGCTGTTGCTCCAATCAAACACTTTTAAAAAAAAATTTGAAAATTCGTAAAATCGATTTATTTATTGATAATTTCAGAAGAAAAAAAATTAATTTATCCAATTTAGAGAAAAAATTAACTGTCTTTTTAAAATGCCATAAAGGCTCACAAGACTTGAGAAAGAGATTTCACATTCGTCAACATAATTTATTATTTATAATTAGATAGTACTGTTATATAATAATTATACATATAATAATGTTTGTTGTGGAACAAATACAAAACGTATTACTGGATTTTTTTAATAAATAATGGAAATTGATTTTACTTTCTACAATTAAGTTTGCTAAAAATGTTAATAAAATTTACAACCTTCCTTGTTTTTTAAAATGTTATTTTTTGTGAGGTCTGAATGAGAGTGATTCAACGTATTTTAAAGTACAGCATGTCAAAGGCGGCTATACACGTTAAGTTAATCCTTTGAAACTGCCTGACCTTGAGGAACTTCAGAATTTTTTATTGCCCAGAAACGAAGAAGAAAAGCTCTCAACAGAGGCGTAGGTAGAGTGAAGGCAGCTTGCCCTGGGCGCCACTGCGCAGAGGGGAGCCAAATGGTTTCCAAGAAAAGAATGTTTGTTTCTGGAGGAGAAGAGGGTGCCAATATAGTATCGTTCCCCGGGCGCCAGATATGTTCGCTACGCCATTGTCTCTCAGTCAGTCAGTCGGCCATGGCATCTGATGACGACATACTGACTGTTCTTGAATGTTTATTGGCAACAAAGTCTATTAAATGTCACGGAAAAAAAGTATGCATAGAAGTCTATGATATAAATAGTAGTAGTAGTGATTTGGGTAGCACTGATCACAAAATTAATTTTTCAACAGAAATTTTGGGCTATGGATTCTGTTAAAAAGCATCAATCAATTATCAGCGAAAGATCGATGGAAAGTCGATTTTACTACCAAAAAATTTATGGATTAAATTTTATAGACGAAAAATAGATAATTTTAAAATCAACGCGTTGTACATAAATTTAATAAATAAGTATCAAATATAATTTAAATAATTATTATATTAAACTATTTCCCTATTTTACTTTGTCTTATTGTTAAAATATTATTTCAAATTGTCGTGTTTTAATTTATTCGGATATTAGAAGAAGAAAAAATAGCAAATATATATTAATAATTGTCAATCGCAAATTAATTTTATAATTTAATAATGAAAAAGAATTTATCAAACTTTGTCTTATTTTAAGTTGTCATGTTTTAATTTACTTGAATATTAAAACAATAAATTTTTTTTAAATGTAAAGGAAAATGATATAGAGTACAAAGATGTTTTATGAAACTGAAAAAATGAATTGAGAAGTTTTCTAAATATTAAAATTATTTATAATTTTAATTTACTCAAAATATTTTTTATCTGAAAATAATTTATAACCTGAAAAATTAATTTTTCAGGTTATAAATAATAAAGGTTAATAAGGTTATAGAAAATAATTCTTCCAAACATTCACGAGACATTGCAGTGACAGACAAGAAGTCTGACACTGCGCCAGGAAAATCAAATGGTTTTTCTATTCTACTCCGGTGGTCGGTACAGTCAGCCAAAACTGTTAAATTTCCCCCACACACTACCAGGAAGTACTTAAGGTCAGGCATTCATGGTTATTCCTTTGAAAATTAACTTAACGTGTATAGCCGCCTTAAAACAGATACCACACTTAGATCCACCACATCGTTACACCTTAAATAACGGTTTAGTTTTTTATAATATATTCTAGATATCATCTAGATTTAAAAGAGTTTTCTAAACTAATTTTATTCCATGTTATTTATAAACTTTTTTCAATGTAAATATTACAATAATTTAATTAATCGCTTGTACATGCAAAACCCTATATTACTCAATAACCGATTGTAATTCATCACCAAGTATTAATTACTTTTCGTACATTTAAAAAACATCATTTTCAAGTTCACTCCAAATAAAAAATTTTGTGCTTCTTTCACACAAAAATAATCAAAAAGTCAATTTTTTCCTTGATTTTCATTGAAAACTTTTATGAAAGTTTAAACATCAAAAGTAAGATAATACATATTGAAAATATATTCACAACAAATTTATTTTTATTGTTGCTTATATCAATGATGCAAACCATTACTGAATTTTACATTCATTATTAGATTGCTGTTTTCAATTAAACTTTTCCTCATGAAATTTCTGAAAAAATCTCGTTATAAAATATTCCAATAAACGCATTTTCTCTTGTTTACATATTTTTAAAATTTACTACTTTTCTGTAAATAACCCATTCTTAATTTTTCTAACAACATTATCTAAACAAATATACTGATTTCATTAAACTAACGTTTAACACATAAATTTAACAGTAGGAATCACAAATACTATTTAAGTTTTAACAGTTCTTACTAAAGATTTTAACAATTCTATATCCTAAATGTCATGCAGAAACTGCACTTAAAACAGATAATTCCGAATACAAGATAATATAAAAAAAAGTACGAAATCCACACAAAGTTAATACGTATCGAGAAAAATCCACTGTATTATAATCTCGTTCTTTCCATACATTCTTGAACATAATATTTATTTTCAGCAATTGTAAATAGCTCATTCATCGAAGTAACTCCCGAGTTTTTTACCAAGTTATAAAAAGTACCATTCACATTCTTAAGTAATTTATATGGCCTGTCAAATTCTTGAAGTTTTCCATTATCTAGAACCTAGAAGTTTCAAATGTGTAATGAAAAACAAATTTTTATTATATATTATAAACAGAAGAAACTTACCAGTACTCTGTCCGAATCGATAATTGTATGTAACCTGTGGGCTATTGTCAACACGGTACACGATTTGAATTTTTCTCGAATTATTTTCTGTATGCAGGAATCAGTTCTTGATATAAAATAGATAATAATAAGTTACGAATCTATATGTCTGTATATATAATATAAATGTCCTAAAATATAATATTTTGTTTCGTAAGAAATTTATAACACATTATAACTTCACAAGTTGAAAAGTTAATTATTACTTTCCNTAGACGAGAGTGACGTATATCCGGTGTGTCGAACTGTCGCCTTTTTATAGCGTCAACATCGGACTCGCTGACCAATTAGCGTTTACTGAACCGTAGCACTATGCAAATGTCATGTGGCGTGATTCCCGGCCGACCAATTAGCCATCACCAGCCGTAACGTTATGCAAATCTTTGATTCCCAAGCCATAGTCTTATGCCATGTAGCGTAATTGTCTGCTGACCAATCAGTGGCTGTACTTTCAAAAAGCCAACGGCCACTTTCAACCATCTGTCGATGACCGTTATGACTAAAAAAAACTTCGCTGGGTCTTACTTTCAGGGGGGGTCTTATATTTCAGCAATTCAGCAAAACCAGTGCTTATTTTCTGCGGATGTCTTATTTTCGGGGAAACACGGTATGTGAAAATTTAAATCTAATTTAAATTTAAAGTAGGTACTATTTAGTTTGCGTAACTTCACTTAACCTGGCTGAATACAGCAGCAATCCGTTTAACGTCTGATGATGGTTGGCTCAACGTTGACGCCACATATTATACTTGTGGTTGGTTGTTGTTTATCTATGGTTGGCGCACGTGATGCGCACACTACCCTGCGCTATTTGGTTGATTCATGCAATCGTGCGAGTGCAGTCTTGTCTAGAATTTGTTCAGGGGTAACTGTGTTATAATATTATTAACTTAATTTCATATTTATTTATTAACTAAAATAATTATTGAATATGAGTGCTACTAATAAAAGAAAAATAGACCTCGAAAATCGAGAATTTCAAGATCGTTGGGAGATTATTTATTTATTCTGAACCAGAATGTTAAACCACAGTGTTTGGAATGTTTACAAATCATAGCTGTGGGTAAAGAATATAACTTCAAGCGCCATTATCTTTCCATGCATGAAAAAAGTATCATTCGTACACGCGAGACATGAAAATACCACTAGTGAAAAAATGAAAAAGCAGCTGGATCATCAAACGAATTATTTTAATCAAGAACCAAATTTTCAAGAAGCATCTGTAGCTGCATCGTTTGAAGTTCGTTTAGAAATAGTAAAGGCAAAGAAGCCATTTTTGGATGGAGAATTAATTTTAAAATGTGCCATAAAAATGGCTCAAGCATTTAATGACAACGNGAAGTGGACCAGTAAACAACATTGGATCCTGAAAAATACACAAGCTATTTTATTCGTTTTGTAATTTTTTATGAGATTGTTTGTATTATGATTACGATAGTGGTAAAAGTTACATTTCTTTTCTTTTATTAATGATTTTAAAAGATGCCCGATGTGTCTGCCTTCAGGAAAGTATCAGTATTGTATTTAACGCTTTTCCCTTATGTTCTTAATATATTTTCGGTAAGTTTGAAATTTCAGAAATTGAAAACCATTGCAAACAAATTAGTTAACTTTATAATTAACTAATTTGGAGAGGTGAGGAGGGTATTATGGAATAGTCGGGTAATATGGAATACTGAGGTTTCGGCTCTGTTTATTGCTACTATTACGTGGGAATACCACGAACTACTCAAGGAAGACTCCCTGGATGCAGTGCAGTGAGAGTTGGCCGCTTGTTGTCGTCGTACCACTCGCTACAAGATAAAATGTGTTTTGTGATTTTCAAGAGTTTTTGCAGGCAAGTTTTCAAACGTTTTAACCTACTAGTACACACGACTTGTACATTGGTATTAAGCATAATGTGCACTAAAAGATTTGTAGTTTGTTATACTGTAGTCGTTTTATCGTTTTTTAGCTGACAATGTTTTGTCCATAAGTTTAAAGGTTCATTTTCCAAGATGGTGTGTCGGGTATTTTGGAATACTATGATAACTTGATAAACTGAAAGAAAATGACCAAAAACAAAAAACCAAAAGCTTCAAAACAACAAAAGAAACCGAACATTCAAAGACCACCTGTTAAGAAATTAAACTTAGACCGACCTTTTAGACCTAAACCTACTAGAGATGACTCCAGTGTTTGAAGCGATGAATTGTTCCATTCTGATGTATGGTCTGTAATGGACTTCGTGCCATCAACTATAGAACCAGCAAACGAAGACGCTGAATGTATCATCTGTACGGAAAATTCTCTGAAGTTGATCGAGGGAAAATTTGAATTCAATACTTCAGCTGTTCTCTGTGGACTCACCTTGATTCTACCGGAGCAGAGAAATAAAATTATATCTGTGAGTTTTGTAAATAGATTCGAAGCAGGAATGGCATGCACATAATCTAAAAATATGGTTTTTATAGTTTAGAATAACTGTTTTATGAAGTCTAATTAGTTTTTCAATCTTTTAAACCACCTATTCCATATTACCCTCCATTTGTGAGTGATTTTAAATACATTTTTTTATAACAACAAAATAAATAGTATTTTTTTACAAGTGACAATTTACTACAATTAGTTATAGTATGTACGCATGATGATTTTGGGATTTTTTATTCAAAATTCAGTAAAGTTACTTTTAGAAATGTAAATGGTATTCCATAATACCCTCCTCTCATATATATATATATACATTTTAAATTCAGTTTGCTATTTAATTTGTAATAAATGAAGGTTTGTTAATTTTGCAGCAATAGGACAACAGGAGTTCTGGTCTCTGAAAAATGACAAATAAAATGATTTTGTACTTTTGCAATATTTAGTAAGTTATGCGCGATCCGTGTTTTGCAAAGATCGATAAACACTTCCTATTTGTTCATGCTGCTGCATGCTTACGATTTGTTAACACACGCTCTTTAATCAGTTCAAAGTTCATGATGTTTAGAACATGTCGAGAAACAAATTCCCATGCACTAAATATTCGCATAAAAATTATTAATTTTATAGTTTTAAAATTTTCAGTATATTTTTCGCTATAATTGTCATGACACAAGAAAGACATCCATCACAAATTAATTTTTTGCTAGTTTTATGGCATTGCATAGAATCATGTGACGTTCCTTCAATACCCGATTTTTCATAAATTTTTGAATACACGTGAAAATAATACAAGTAATATATTTTTAGCATTTTCAATAAGAGAAAGACGCTATGCAGTATTCATATAGTTTGCATTGGGCTTATTGTTTTCGTGTATAACATATATTAGTGTCACACCTGTCACTTAACATAGTGAATTTGAATTACATAATGAATTGCACTGAATTTCAAGCTATTACACGTAATTAGATTGATACGTTAAATTATCAATGTCAATTCAGTATGTCTTTGTAATTATATTAGTTATAAAATTTTCTGCGCTTTTTTATTGTATGGATCAATTTCAATTCTATTCCATTCAGCGAACGCGTTTATTTTTCGACAATGCGATTTTCTTGCTAAACTGTTGTGTCAAGTTGTTCCTACCATTAACCTGCAAAAAATTTAACCGCTTGGATTTTACTTGTAAAATATATCATTGCATTTTGTGTTTAATCTTACTTAAAAATATTCAATTTTAATATATGAAATCAAAAAAAGAAAATTTTTAGAGAAATATATTAAAAAATTCTTAAATAAAAAGCATTTTCATCAAAATAATTATTATATACTTGAGGAATGATCGATATTTTACTGCGTAGATCCCGAAGACCAATATCTTTTGTGTCAATTCCATCGATGGTTATTGTTCCTGTTGGCTCCGTCATGCGAAATAACGAAGCAATTATAGAACTTTTTCCAGCTCCCGTTCTCCCAACAATTCCAATCTGCAATTAATAAATATTAGAAATAATTTATGACAGTGATTTTCAGCAACACTGATTTGTTTTCGAGAATATTTTACCTTTTCTCCCGAATGAATACGAAACGTTAAATTTTTCAAAACAATATTTTTATCCTTGGAGTATTGTAAAGAAACGTTATCAAAATAAATTTCTCCTTTTTGTGGCCAATCCGCGGGTGGTTGTTTATCGGACGAACTTTCGTACGATGCTTCTGATTTTAATTTGCTGTATTTCAGAATACGTTTTACAGAATTCATCTGGAAAATTCACTTCGAATGAAATAACACATTACAAAAAAACTTATTCAAGTAACAATACTTTTTATCCAGAGTTAAAATTAATGTGTTAAATTTTATAAGACTGATAATGGAAGTATCTTTATGTGAAGATGCACAATTGGAGATATCGTATTTAGTTTTCTCTTCTTTTCATGTTATTCTTTGTTCATATCAACCCACTTTTATTGTCCTTGAACTCTTAAATTTACTTGCTTTTTTTGATAGATGTATGAATTAATTTAAAAATGTATAAAGTTTTCGTAAATAAAAATTTTTTCATCGTTTTTGGTTACTTATATTTAACTAGAAATTTTCTCGCTAATTAAGTAAAATAGAATGTAATAATAATAATTTTTATACTTATGACTTTAAATGGTACATATTTTAGTATTTCTGATATTATGAGTTTTAATGAAATTTTCAGACGAATTATAAAATAATTATTTACTGAAAATTCAATTTTGTTGAAACGGAAATATTTCATTTTTCTGAAAGATATTAACTTCTGTATTTACTACATGTCTAATAACATTTTAAAATAAATTACATTAAAATATGGATAAAAATGTCAAATTTTTTATCAGATTCATACTTATAAAGTTTATTATGTAGGACGAGAAATGTGAACAATATTCTGATAAGAAAATCCTTCCTATAAGAAAGTTATCTGTTTTTAACAATTTTAAATGACTTGATAAAAATTCAAGCTGTTTTTTTAATTTATTTTTAGACAAATCGCCAACTTTAAATATCTGATAAATACCCTTTCAGATTTCCATGCACGTAGTTCATAAAAAATATAGGCCTAATGTTTCACTAACAAAATCAACTTTAATTATAGAAAAAAGATAATATTGGCACATACATACGTAAAGACATTTGTAGTGGAAGGCGATTAATGTTTTAAAAATTATACGTTTTGAATAATAAAAAACAACGAGTTAGTTGTACACGTGTTACCTGAAAATCCACTTCAGAAGTAAACCTAATACTAGTTTGAAAAAGAAAAACAAATAACATTGTATAACTCATAACAAGTCCGATTTGGCTTCCAGCATCATCTAAAGTTGCAATTATAAATTCAAAATTACATATATTATACACTATAAACAACTAAATAAATCTATTTACTCACCTGGATGAATTGATATACTGAAAATAATAACAGTAATAAGTAAATTTATGTAACAAACGATGTTACCATATATAGCCAGGCATCGATTTAATAAAACATAAATGATCCACGTTGCAGTGTGCTTATCCTGATATTCATTAAAAGTGGAAATAAATTTATTTTCAGCGTTAAATGCTCTAATTGTTGTTAGTCCATAAAGAGATACGCTGAGATGAGAAAATACCGGACTTCTTGCTGTTAAAAAAATGTAATTATTTGAGCAAAACTTTATTAAATATAACAACGGTTTGCGTATTGTATTTAAAAAAGCAAAATAAAAAGTAATTCTCATTTAGAATAATATCATATGTTCCAGAAGCTGCTAATTGAAATTGCATGTAATATAACACAAAGAGAACATCGTAATCTTTATAAAAAAAAAAAAAAAATGCAATTGAAAACAAAAGATGTATTCCTAAATTCTTTGATACCGAACACACACCAAAGATTCGAACGAACTGTTTTTAATTTGATCAATTTTCTGGGATGTTTACAATCGTTCTATAATCGAACCAATATGCAATAACAAATTCGAATTTTAAAAGGTTCGAACATTTTAAAATTCGAAATAGATAAAAATATTTATAACAATGTCTGAAATGTTAATAATTTAATACATCTAAGTCAATGAAGACTAAACGTTATTGAAAACAAGAAATCGCATCTTAAATAGTACAGTAGAAGCTACTCTTCCGGTTAAGCTTTAATGCTCTCCCTCTCCCCAGGCGGAGGAATTTCGAAAAATCCTTTCTTAGTATGCGTTTCCATGACGTACTCTAACTGTGTATCAAGTTTCACCTCTTTAAGTTCAGCGAACTGCTCTGGGAAATGATGAATCAGTGACTCAGTCAGTCAGGACAAGTAATTTTAGATATTTAGATTGTGACTGCTAATAACGAATAATATATTCATTAGGTCCGACCACACTGGAGATATGACACATGACCCCTTCTATGTCTCAACCTTGTCAAACTTTAATTAAGTACCAAAATTTAATAACATTAATGCCGTTTATACACGTTACAGCGCCAAATTTTGTTTCTTAAATCTTGTTTCAGAACGGAATAAAAAAATTAAACAAATTTTTTTATTTGATATTATTTGGGTTCGAAAAGTGGCCAAACGTATAGATTTGCAAAAAACTTGAAGGGTCAAACGTGACACGATTCAAATACTCTTTCGTTCTTTTTATACATAACGAGTTCCAAGAATAAAAAGGAGTCAGAGTCGAGGAATTTTTGATAACTCCAACTCCATCTCCTCAGCTCTGGAATAATGTAAGAATTTGTAATTATATACTTATATTAAGTTACATTTTTAAAATTTGAATCAGATAAGTAAACGGACTAAAATTTATACTTTTGTCAATTATTTTACTATTTAGGTTACTCGCAGCTCTGACAGACATTTGTAAATAAGAAAGACTATTCTGTTATTTTCAGGTTAGTAAAATAAAGTTCTCTAATAAGTATGAGCTTTACTACAATTGTAGATACTTTACATCTTTGTACAAGTTTAAATGTTTTGTTCTCGAATTCAGCATCTTTAAATGTGTTTTACCGAAATTTTTTACTCTCTTCTTACAGATTTTCAAGGCCAAAAAGTTTTATCAAATACGTTTGTGAGTAAAAAGTAATGAATGCCAAACTCTTCCGTCATATGTTACTCAGTTTCTTATATTATCTGTTTGTTATAAGAAAAACTAAAGGCCAATATGATTTGTAGAGAGTGTAGTAAGAATTGGATGATTTGATAGATTGTCTTACGTAATTTCTGCGTAATTGTTTTGTGTAATTAATGATATTACTGTTAAAATTAAGTGCATTCGAATATAGTCACAAAACGTTAAGCAGTAAGTAGTGAAAAAATTTTATGCTATTCATTTAAATACAATAAACTATTAAGAATTTTATACACTTACATTTTCCTTCAATAACTTTTATGCTTTTCAGCACACGGCTGTGAATCATCCACATAGCGTAAAATAAGATTGAAATGACAAATGTCAATATGAATACATAAGGACAGAGGATTGCTTGAAGGACACACGTTCCAGCAAACAGAAATAATGTCTAAAATATAAAAATATAAATTGCTAATAAATAGAAACTTATCTGTCATTTCAATATAGTATAAATTATTACAATTATAGCTATTTATATGTGAGCCCTGGCCTATCTATGGCTTTAGCGAAGGAATGAGCGAATTTCGCGCAAAATTACGACTTTGTAATTTAATTTTTTAACCGTATTACTCCCAATCAATTTTTAATGTTAATGTAATTAAACATAAAACATACTTAAAACTGAAAAAAAAAAGAAATGCGTCAATTTTTAAGAGAAGGCTTTAAAGTATAAATTCAATTGTCTCGCATTTTGCCGTCTTTCCTACACTTCCACTGTATAGAGGTCACTTGGTAAAATATCTATCCAAAGAGGTTTGGCTTTGCCTACTTTTTAAAATGTTTCTAAAATGACTTAGGCAAATGTCATTAAACTGAGAAGCAATACGGCCAGTGTGGAAGTTTTCGGGATGTTTCTTTTCAATAAAATCAGTCACTTTCTGATAATACCTGAAGATTTCCTTTATCGAGATCCTTCCACGCGGACCAAGACCGATGAACAGAAATGAATAAAAAAATGGCGCTGCGAACTAATGTAACGTCGTATGATGAGTTTTTGTTCGTATCGTGGAGCAAAAATATGTTTGAATTTCATGTTGTGTGCTGAAAATTTCGTATGCTGGGGCGTTCGTATCCTGAGGTACCACTGTAACATATCATTTAATAGTTTTTTGAGTGTGCTGCTTATTACTGATATAAGAAATATACATGAGGTATTTTGTTATATAATAATTATAATTACTAATCTGCAGATTAATATTACTGTCATCGCCTATGTTTTAACGTTAAAAAACTTCTTTATATATTTACAGGTACTCTCCTCTTAGGCAGTAACAAGAATATTTCACAGGTGTAGTTTGCAGTGCTCTTTTATTATACGGTTAACTGTTTCAAACTCAACTAATAGAGAATAAACATTGTCTGAGTTAAATAGTATCTCAGTTGAAAATATTTTTTCTATAATGTTATGAAAAATATTATTGTATTAAAATAAGCACTATACAAAAGTTTATTAAACCGACATTATATATGAAAGGAACTAATAAACTTTGAATGTTCTGTATACAGCAATATACATTATTTATTGTTTTATCTGAAACAATAATATAGCGAATGGTTTTGTGTACTTTTATATATCAACAATGCACATTATTTATAAGTTTTTAATGAAAAAATTTTCAACTACTGTTTTCGAAAAAAATGTTTTTGAGTTGAGCAAAATCTGAGTTAGCATGGAGTTTACTGTATATAGTTTTTTTTTATTTTATGGTCATATGAAGCAGTTTACATTTTATAGAACTAATAAGCAAAACTACTTTTTTTGACTCTTTCCACATTATTGTCAATAAAGGAGCTTTTTTTATTCAGCCTATACTGAAAATACCTGAGATTTATTGACGTTTCTGTAATTGATGTCAAATTCATGAAGAGATTTCGTTTGATACCTAACTGGCTCAGCTGTCAATCAAAATATTTCTGTGTGAAAAATATGTGATTGTGACCATTTTTACAAATAGACACACGTATATACAAAACATGTCTCATTAATAAGTTGTTTTTCTTGTTCATAGCTCATATTGCACTAATTAGGCTAAAACATGCATAGGCTCTATAAACACAATAAAACTATATATTTAAAAATTAGCACTGTCATGCGTTTACTGTAAACGTGAAGAGTCAGCTGCAATTTATAGGATCTGATTGAAACATAGCACAGCTTACATGTGAAAATACTCATTCCAATTTTGCATAATAGTAATGAAAATCCAACCGAAATTCGTAAAATCTAACGAAAAGGAAGGTTGACAAAAAGAGATAAATTACCGTGCAACAACTTCATTTCAAAAAATAGCTAGACCAATGTTGAACTTCAGAGACAAGATAAAAAGATTCTTGTCCACTAACATTCCTGTCTTATTTTCCAATTTACATTTGTTTCGGTAAAAGAGTTAATATCAATGACGTAGTTCAAGAAGTTAGATTAAACTTAGAAATTTCGAGTATAGTGTTCTTGAAAAAATTATACAAAATTTTATTAATGGCTGGAATAAAAGCATCAATTGTCAGTGATTAGGATAAATAGTGCATACACTGCATGCTTCATTTGTTGAATTTCTCGTTGCTGTAACAAAATACAGACTATGTGATCCATAAATACCCCAGAGTAACTGCATATCCCGCTTAGATGTTTATTATTTAAAATTCATTTTACACAAATTTAAATAAACAAAATTATGTAAACTTACTTTTAACGATTGATGAACATTGTTAGGTAAATTGTCATCTACGTTATTCACATCTTTAGAAAATCGATTTAGAACATTTCCTAAAAATATCGGAATAACAGATTATTTGAATGAAAAACTTATGTAGAATTTATGTAATTCATTAAAATTATTATTTACACGACCCTATAATACAGTACATAGTACATCTGTATGAATTTCAGTTGTCACCTTGACATTATCTTTGTTTTTCATACCTGAAGATTTTGTACAATGTACATAGTTATGTTCGTAAAGTATTTAGATAGAGCAATAAAGTTGTAATTATGTAAATAGGCTTATGAAACAAAATACAGTACAAGATCTCATATATCTTCCAAATAATGTTTAAGAGGATTTCAATAGAATTGTTTTGAAAAATGCTTTTTCTAAACTTCTTTTACTTTAATATCCAACATCGCTTGTATATAAGACATACTAAACATCGCTTTCTTACTTATTCTGAATTTTTTTTTTTGCATTTTAACACATATATTCTTATTACTTTCAGCTTTTGTATATTATACTGCATCAGAAAAGAAATAAATATTGCGTATATTGTTCACAGCTAAACTATATTCTTGGTGATCATGAAACATCTTTGCATCTTATGTCACAAATTTATTATATATCATTCTATTAGTTAAGTGGACAGCAATTCTTTTTCAAAAGCAAAACTATGTTTTACGAAAATCTAAAATATTTTAAATACAGTCGACCCCCCTATAACACGGTAGATACGATCCGGTTTTTATGAATCCTTTTTCTACGAGTCCAGCCAATCACAGCCCGGCACGTATGCAATTTACGGACTACGGCTGTTTGAAACGTTTCTTCCATAAAATTAATCGATTCTAGACTAATTCGACTCAACATTTCCAAAATATGTATAATTTTCTGGAAATTATTCATATAAACTATGCTATAAACAAAAAATTGTAGGATTACTTACCGAGTGTGCACCGTTCGACCACGCCATTGCTTAAGCTTGTTTTCGTAGTGGAGCTTTTCATCGAATGGTGCTCGCGTGCTTCCTGATAAATTATATTTTTTGCGAAAAATTCGCTTAACTCTGAAGACATCATTTATATAAATATAATTTTTATGGCCGTTAAATAATAAATGGTTTTCAGTAAATCCGCTGCTCGTTTAAACTCAACGGTTTGTATAATATCCGCTATTGGTCTAGATTCGACCAATCCTGTCGCGACACGAGTCGGCGATGACATTTTACCGAATTATACGAGTTTTTTAGCATGTTTGTACGAATACTGTCGCAATTTTTTCGCCGTGATATAGGAATCCGAACTATAAAAACCCGTATTATAGGGGGTCGACTTTAATGCAAAAAATGGAAATTTAATTTAATACTTTCAGTATTTTATCAAAAATATTTCAATTTAAAATTTTATTGAGCATTATTTAACTTATTATAAAATTAAAATTAATTTACTAAAACATTTATTAATCCATAAATTTTACATACCAACAGGGTTTTTATCCAAAAATGAAATTGGAGTTCGAATAATACATTGAAACATATTCTTGTGCAGCTTCAAAGATGCAGCAATGAAAAAATTATACAATAGTAAGCCAGAAAGTATCATCGTAAAGAATATTGCACATGTTAGTCCAAGGTAAACATATACATTATATTCTTCACTATAATATAAACCTTGGTTTTCGCTATTGTTAAATATTGTTGACTTAAATGTCAAATTTTGAACATTATTTACATTTTCTCTATAGATCCGTTTGTTACGCAACCTGAAAATTAAACAGAAAATAACAATTAATTTTCTCAATTATATAATTTTTGTTCAATATGAAGATATACAATAGCACTATTTAAATCTATTTAAAAAAAAGCAATGCCAATCAGTAATATTGAAGTATATAGGATGGTCAATTGGTAGTACATTTTCATAATTGCGTAAAATGACTTAAATGCAAATTTAAGCTACATTCTCATAATTCAGCATTGAATGTTAAAGTGTGAACATTCTTGTTATCTCTTACGTTGTGGCTGAAGGTGATGGTTTTATAAAGGAAAATAACACAGAAGACAAGTAGAATATGATTTAACAAGATAGAGATAGAGTTGCTGTTTTAAATTGTTATTAAACATAGAATGAAACTTGTAGAATGCTCGAGTTTCCATTCAAAAATGTGTCTTTATCGTTAACATTGGGCATTAACAGTTTTCCCTATTATTGCTGTATGGTAGATGACATTTACCATACAGCAATAATAGGCAAAAAACAGTGCTTTTTTGTCATAGAACGCAATGGAACGGCATTCCACCACCTTTTTTCGATATATTTTAAAAGTTTTTAAATTCTTTTTAAGAGAATTTTTAAAAATTTGATGTTTCGTCCGCGTTGAATCGCTCTGTTGAGCATAGAAGATAAGCAACAAAATTATTAAGACGATCCTGCTCCTTCTTGTGTGCCGAATCTTATGTACAATGCATGTAATATATTCTTAGTAATGAGAGGAGTGTTCCACCACCTTCCCCCCCCGAAAAAGCACTGGGCAAAAGTGTATCATCTACTAGATCATCAAATCAGTGGTAGTCTTAAATCTTCTACTGAATGTGTGAGGAGCTGGACTAATGTTGACTTAGAAGTTTGAAGGGAGGTAATTAAACGAAATTTTAAAAATCTTTTCTAACCTGATTAGAAAAAATTAAATGTATCGTTAAAACAATAAAAGTTTTCCTTGGATTTTTAAACAAACGATGAATTGTGTAGAAAAAGCCAAAGTAGCATGAAAGGCAGTTAGAGAGGAGTCGTGTTAAGTCAAGAAGGACACCTCTCATGCGTCGCCTCAACAGGTGTCAAATGTCACCAGGTGAGGTTAAAGACCAATTAAACAACAACTTTGAGGGTAAAACTTATATAAGCACGTGGTTCAAGGCTGTGAGGATTTTGGATTGCAGTTCTGTTAACTTCAATGTGGGTGCTCCTGGAAGAGTTGACCGAGAAAAAGTACAGACATCACTGGAGCCAGCCCTCATCATCTGTTACCCAGGTTTATTCTAATTCACCTACTTGACAAAGGAAACCACCAGGAATCGTGCTGTATGCCCAGGGGCCATCAAGCTTCATGTCGACAAAAAAAACCCAAGGAAACCTCTTGATCTTGAACTTTCGGACTGTTATTGTGGACTTACTTTTTGCTTTTTAATTAGTACTTTTTCTTATTGCAATAAATCGTTGTGAGTTTTATATTTTATTAAATGGAGTAGTAGATGACCACTGTCTCCATTCAATTTGTCACTCCCACATACCCACATGCAATTTGTCTTGGTCCCTCGAACATTTCGCGCGTTTGTCACCTTTGTCTGCAACCTTACGTTGCTGTCAGTAAAATGGAATTGCTAAACCCAAATCAAACTGGTGCTTAAAGGTAGTAGTGCTGTCTGCCAGGATTCTGAGGAAGCCAATACAAAAATTGTTGGAGTGAGAAGGAAAACTGGATGAGAACATGGCTACAGAGACAGGTTCCTCATTACAAACACGGGAAGTAAGCAAAGGCACAATCACAACGTTTGGAGAGATGATTTCGATCTTTTCTGGTGAAAGCGGCTGCATCACCGACTTTTTTCAATACATTCGACAATGTAGCTATTCTGTCAGGATGTATTTCCAACAGTGCCTGATCATCGCGAAATGTAAACTGGCAGGTGTCGTCGAGATTTGACTAGAGGGATATGCAGACAAAATGCATGATTGAATACGATGACTTTAAACACTTAATGCTGGAGTGATTTGACTGCAAGCCATATTTCATCCAGGTGCAAAAATTCCATGCTTGCATCCAGAAATGTGAGGAAAGGGTTCAGAAATTTTCGGTTAGGCTGCAAACTTCTGCCAACACAACGAGAATCACAGAACAGAAGCACGCCATTATAAGACAATGTCCACAATGGAGGCTGGACAAAAAGCTTTGCATCAAGTTTCTGTATGGGCAGAACAAAAAATTAAGCGAAACATTATATTGCAGGATACTGCAACATTTTCAAAAGCCTTGAAGGTAGCGATCAGGGAAGAGACAATTGAACAGTTGATGAAAAAAATAAAAATTTTATTGCAAGTGTAGAGGAGACGCAGAACAATAATGTACCAAAAGAAGAAAACAAAAATTTTAACAAAGAACCTGCGCTCGACACGAAAATCAGTCAGATTACGCAGCAACTCAAAACATTGGGAAGAAAAATAGAGTATCAATCCTTAAAAAGACCAGTAAATAATCCTCATGAATAGGTATACAATTCAAGCAAACATCCCAATCCACAACAAGACCAAATTTCAGAAAGGTAAAAGTAAAAGTGCAGAATTATGTGAGCTGAGAGCTGCAGAATTATGCAGCATCAACCATCACCTGCGAATTTTATAAGACCAATCGACCAGAAAACCTTCCGTGACATATTATAATCAAACATTCTTTTGGCAATACCACACACTGAATCCCTTGCCCATGGACAGGTAGAAACAGAAGAACCCTTACATTTCATCCACCCAAATCAGATATGGCAGGAAATTAATAATCATAATCTGTTGAGAGGACAGACTCCAATAGCCCTTTTTCTGCCCTCATTATATCTGTTTTATACGAGTCATGCACCTTTTTTGTATAGGAATCTTGAACGAAAAATCAATCTCAATTATGAACAATTGCCTTATATTTTGGCGCATAATGGTTAGAATTGGCCCAAAAGGGGTTTTGCGACTCAGCCAACACCAATCAGCATGACTAACAGCAAATGTTTAGCCTTACCCACTCCGAAGGGAAGCCTCAAGGAAAGTAGATAATCAAAGGGAAGAGAATCCAGATAATTCGAAAGAGAATCGTTGTGATAGAATTATTTCAGTTAAAATTAGAGACCATCTGCGCAACATAAAACATTTAAGTGATGAAGCACATGATACGATCCTATTAGCTGGAATCAGTATGTCAAAGAGTAAGAATTCTCCGTTCGAATTATTGCCACGCATACCTTAGTCTGTGAAATACAAAGTAAATGAATGGCACTTACAATAAATATGGGCGCAGCCGTTACATTAGTAGAGAGGTTGAGACGCACGTTTTAAACGTGTAAACGTGTACGTGTGACGTTCGGCGCCGCTTTCCCGTAAGCCTAAAAGTTTGACAATGGTGTTTGGATAGTCGGTGGAATCACGCTCGACATTCCAAACACCATCGTCAAACTTTTAGGCTTACGGGAAAGCGGCGCCGAACATCACACGTAGACGTTTACACGTTTAAAACGTGCGCCTCAACCTCTCTATTATCTAGATCTTTCTTCCAAGATTTAAGCAAATTGCCAGAAGTGAAAAGGAGCGTGTTAAATTCAATTAGTGTAACTGGCCACTAGTTAGAAACAAATGGGAAATATATCAGTTTACGATTCTAGCGTTTTCTCACAAATGTTACAAAGTAAACCCTAAAATAACTAAACCAAATGACGGGATTTTAGGAAGGAATATAATTGAGAAATATGATATAACCATAT
The DNA here is from genome assembly GCF_000671375.1 of Centruroides sculpturatus. Lineage (NCBI taxonomy): Eukaryota > Metazoa > Arthropoda > Arachnida > Scorpiones > Buthidae > Centruroides > Centruroides sculpturatus. The sequence continues at coordinate 300,142 of NW_019385478.1, read as the reverse complement.
CCATTAAAAACGTGAGGCTAATATTCGTGATGGGAGATAAGATAACCTTCTTGGGGTTAGCAAGTTTTCACAACAATGTTAGTAATCATCATGGAATTGAAAAAAAATTATAGTAGACAGCAAGAGGGAGAGCAACGCATTATGTTTGAGGAAAACTCGACATGATTAGACAATATTAGCGTGAACGATAATAAGTGTAATAAAAGTAACAAGTATAAAAGGAACAAAAAAATCAGTGCACAGATAAATAAACCAAGAAGTAGTTCATTAACTTTAAATCAAAGATCAACAGTTAGTAAAAACAAAAAAGATGACACTCTGAAAAATGTTATATTGTTAAATGATTGTGTAGTTCCCCTGTGATTAGAAGTCATTGTGGAAGGAAAAGTGAGAGGTAAAGTCATCGACCAGGTGGGCATGGTCGAACCTTGTACTTTGGATAGAGAAGGATATGTTATCGCAGGTGACTTAGTTAAAACGCAACACCGTAGCAAAATAGCAATTAGGATTATAAATCTTTCCACTCAACCAATAAAAATAAATAGCAAAAGTAGAATAGGCACTTTTTTTAAATTAAGGCAGAAAAAGAAACAAAGAAAATGAGTGAACAAAATAATGCATGGTGAACCAAGGAAAAAGCTGACTAGAACTCAGGTAGCAAATCTATTCGATTTCAGTGAAGTGGAAAAAGACAAGTTGACCCCTTTGCTGAACTTATTATATAAATTTAAACAGATGTTTGCAAAAAATGATTTTGAAATGGGATATTGCAATTTCAACTAGCATAAGATAGATACAGGCGATAAGTCCTCTACTCTATCAGGTTCAGTATTGCATTCCATATGCATAGCAAAAAATTATGAACAAATTAATAGAGGACATGACAGAAGGTGGGATAGTTTAACCATCAAGCTTCCCATTGTCATTGCCAGAATTATTGGTCAAGAAATCTCATCTAAATTATCGATATGTCATAGATTATAGACAATTAAACAATTAAACAAAGTGAGAAAAATGGACTCTTACCCCTTGCCATTGATATATGAATCATTAAGCTTGTTAGGCAAGACTAAATATTATTCCACAATGGACACATTGAGCAGTTATTGGCAATTACAGATGAGCTCGGATTCAAAAGGAAAACTGGGTTCAGTACTCCATCAGGGCATTATCAATTTAATCGTCTCGTGATGGGCCTTTGCAATGCAGCTGCAACATTCCAAAAGTGCACACACCAATTTGGTATCAAGTGGTCTAAAGAACAAAATATGTTTGGTATGTTACACAGGGTTCCTACTCAAATTTTTGTTTTGAATTCCCTGACTTTCCCTGATTTTCCCTGACCAACTTTGTCCAAATTCCCTGACCCTCACATTTTTAGTGTGGAATATCGACATAATGAAACAGCATTTACTATTAACATTGAGTACATTTAGCCCTCTTTTTGCACAGTTGATATGCTTCAAAGACTGCCACATTAAAAAAATACAGTATATACATCCTGTAGAAAAATGTTTGATAGAATTCACAACTTCAATGTAATGAAAAAATAAGCAATTTACAAACAAAACACAAGCTTTTTATTTTATCATCATTTATCATTATTATTTGTATGTAAATCTAGTAAATACAAGGTAACATAAAATCAACAAAAATTATTCTTTGATAAACAAATAGTACTGTACTGTGCTTAAAATGAACTCTTGACTTAGAAACACATAATTTTAAAATCAATCTTTCAACAAAAAGAGTAACTTTTTTTTAACCTTTTTACATTACCATCTGTTGCATATCTTAAAAACAGTTATTGCAAATATAATGTTTAAACATGCATTATTATATGGATAGGATAGATAGGGTGTGACCCATATCCTATTTCTGAGATCAAAGAATGTTTTGATGAGAAGAAATAAAACTCATATTTAATCACTGAGCCTTCTACTGCCCCCATGAAAGCCTCCAGTGCCCGCAAAGGGGCGTTATCACCCACTTTGAGAAAGGATGATCTAGACCAGTGTTTCTCAACCCAAAACTCATCGCAGACCGGAAAATATCTGCTTTTTTTAAGTGGACCAGTGACAATATTATTTTTAATTGAAAAAAATTCTCTGTTGTAAAAAGAACTGCAAACTACATTGAGCAATAAATATTTGTTATTTTATTTACCAGTACATTAGTATACAAATCAATGTGATCGCTGCTTTTCTTTTTTGCTAGTAAGATCATCAATTCTTGGAGTTAAGGTGGTAACTGCAAGGCGTGAGGCAGAACTAACACTATAACGATTTCGTTGTTTCAATTTTATCATTACCATTGCTGAAAACGTTGATTCACATAAGTACGTTGTTGAAAAAGGTAGTAACATCCTAACTGCCTTTTTATGTAAAACTGGATATTCAGATTTAACTTTAATCCAAAACTGTGTTATGGGCATTGATTCAAACAATGTTTTAAATCCCAAGTCTGAACTTAATTTGATTAGTTTTTCGTATTCAAAGTCGTTCAATCTATTAGTTTGCTATCAATAAACGGATTAATAATCCACATATTTCCTATTTGAGAACAACGCATGGAAGGTTAAGTATATATTTTTAAAGTTTTCGCGGACTGGTCAGATTAGAGTTGCGGACCGGCGGTTGAGAAACACGGGTCTAGACTATTTCTCAAGTTTCTATAAAAAATTTCTGTTCATTCCTTTTTTTCTCTAATAATTAAATTATTTTACGTTTTTCTATTTTAGTTCCGGACAATTCCGGAACCTCACACTTGTATTCCTATGAAGTCATAGTATTACGAAAATTGGGATTCTTAAAACTTATAAAATAAAATAAATACAGAAATAAACAACAAACGAAATTACAATTATACGTTATTAAAATATAGAAGTTCAGCGCAGAGAATCGTAACTACAAATCTCTTTCTTTTGCAACATAACTATAAAAATTGTTTTGGTGTTGTTTCGCACAAAAAATAATCAAATTTATTTTAATTTTTTAGTAATGTAATTATTTTTTTTTAAATTTACAGCTTTTTAATTTTTAAATTTTAATTATAAGCAAGTTAACATTGGTTAAACTATCGGATTACCTGTTGATTTTCGAAAATATAACTACAGAATATTTATTACAAGCATGATCAATCTTGCCAGTTTTTAAGCCCTAAATTTGCCAAAATCAGTGATATTTGTTACCCAATGTCATTTCAGTTAACTAATTATTAAACTATGTATCGAAGTTGCGGAAAAAAACGGAAGAGAGAGGGAAAATATGCTTGCAGTACAGTACATTCAAGGAAAATCGTAACAACAAATATAAAAAGCTTGTGCCAACAACAAGTCAGCGCCAGTATTTTACTGTAAACGTCGGGTAACTATTTATAATTTTTTATGTTTTAAACTGAAAAACGATTAAATTACAGATTTTTACTGATCTGTTTAGCTATTTTGAAGTGAACATTCTAATAAATTACGATTTCAACTTTTAAAAGTTTGCAAACAAATTTTTAATTAGTTATTTTTTATTCTAATAAACAATTTCATCTTTTTATAATCGCTGAATTACTAAAATTAAAAATTAAACACTATTACATAAAAGTAGTTTATCCTGTTATTAATTAACTCCCTTGCTACCCACTAATTTTTAATATTAATGTAATTAAACATAAAAAATATTTAAAACTGGGAAAAAAACGAAAGAAATGCGTTAATTTTGAAGAAAAAGCTTCAAACTTTATTTTCCATTGTCTCGCCTTTCTGTGAAATCTGACACCGATGAGTCATTGTGTTTACAGCTGGATGACCTGGAGAACAGCTGGTGTTGGATTTCCCGGGACATTCTCATAGAAGTCTCGGGAGGAGAAGGGTTTAAAGTAGAGTGAATACTAGCTGGCCGTATATTTTTAAATATTTTTCAAAAATTACGTTTTTTTATTGCGATTTCCGACCCCCCGACTTAATTAAACGTATATATAATAAAATATATTAATTTAAAAAATTAAAAAACTATTGGAGGTCGTTTTTGACATCAGAAACTAGCTTTAAATAACTTTATCGAAGTAAAATCCGTGCACTACTACTTTAGAACGATGAATGAAATTTGATAAAAAAAACTCCCATTAAAAAACAATTAAGCGTTAATCGTGCGTCATTAAAGGTATATTAAAATCGAGATAAAATATTTTCGCGCGGGAAAAAATTTGGAGACTTAAAAAACATCCAAAAATCCAAAAAATACAAAAAATTTTTCGGAGGGCCCAAATGCCCGAGTTTTATGTAACGCTATGGAACTTGCCCGAGTTATCTCGGGTTTTAAAGATTGCATCATTACTTCTTGCCGCCTGCAGATGGCTGTGATTGGTCATCCATATTCAGCAAACGAGATCAACAATGCAGTTAAGGAGACAAATTCGCTGACTTTTTGACAATTTTCGACAAATTCCCTGACTTTCCCTGACTTTTTCCAAACACTAATGAAAATCTCTGACTTTCCCTGATATTCCCTGACTTTCCAGGTGCGTAGGAACCCTGTATGTATGAACGATATCCTTATGTTTAGTTCTGACTTTACCTCTCACTCAGAGAGGTTAGAAGCAATTGGCTGTGAATGGCCTAAAACACAGGAAATGTCACTTTTTGAAGAGGCAGGTAAAATTTTTGTAGCACAAGGTCTCTGAAGAGGGAATAGACCGAGGGAAAATAAATGTTTAAGATTTTCCATGTCCAAGAAATAAACAACATATAAAGGTATTTTGGGATTAACAGGTTACTATCAGAGACATATTGCCTAATGTGCAAAAATTTCGAAGTCCCTATCTGATTTATTGAAGAATGACACAATATTCCAATAAGGAACGAGTCTGCTTTCAAGAGGTTGAAGAAGCTGTTGACATCTGCTCAACTCCTGAGATTACCTTATTTTAGTCAACTTTTAGTGTTGACAACTGACACATCCAATGCAGCCATAGGCACAGTGATGTTGCAGGAAGAAGAAAGTGGAGAACTTCCTTTAGCATACCCATGCCAGTTGCTCAAAAAAGCTGAGTGAAACTACAGCACAACCGAGAAGGAGCACCTAGCAATCATGTGGGCAATAAGACATTTTAGGGCGTACTTGTATAGTAGAAAGTGTAACCACTCTGCCGTGATCAAGAGATATAGCTATCAAGGGCAATCACATGGCACTGGTGAATGACGGCTATATCCGCAAAAGAATTTCGTGGATTTTTGGGGATATCTCCAAAAACTAGCCATAAACTACCGCGAAAAAATTCACATAAAATAAGAATTATGTGACAATAAAAAATGATTTTTCTTTACTTGACATAACTGTTTAAAAAACGATAACGAGTAAAACTTGTAGAAAAATGCTTTAAAAATTTCCCAGGTTTATCCTCCACTACATCATGATAGCTCCATAGCTGAATAACCCACTGTACAATGGTTAAGATGATAACAGACACTAGACCTTTTAGATGACATATAAAGGTGAAAGATGACAGTTTAAGATTAAGTAGATAGAATTTGGAATTGCAGAATATGAGTTTGAGATCATTAACCATCCTGGAAAGGCCCACACCAACGCAGACACGTTGAGTCCAGTACCAATGGCATCCATTAACAATATACATTCCATATACAGCAAGGCACAGATCTAAAAGCAGCAATATAGGGATCCTTCTTGCATAGAGATTAGATGGCGCTTAACAAAGTTTTTGACATCATAAGAACAGAGTCCGAGTCCCGAGAGTAGAGAATTCTACTTAGATGCAGAGCAGACATTATGCCGAAAAAATCAAACCCCGAAAAAATGAAATATGGGATAGATAGGTTTATCCCCAAAACATGGTTGAATATGCCTTGAAGCTATTTCATGAGATCCCTAGTTCGGCATACCTAGAGATGAAAAAATTCAGGAAACAGTTGCAGACGCAATTCTACTGAACAGACGTGAAAAAGGGCGTAGCAACACTATTGTCAGTAATGTCAGGAGTGTAGTATGTGAAAGGAAGCAAGACCATCATGTTTCCTTATAGATTTTTCACAGGATTACTCAGATGTTTAAGAAAACAGCCCTTAATATTCAATGCCTCTTTCCCACTACCTATAATAGCGATAAGTATCTGTTGGTTTTTGTAGATCATTTTTTGCTTTGGGCAGAGGCGGTGCTTTTGCTTGACATTATCGCAGAAACAGTTTCCAAGGCACTTGTTATGCAGGTAATCTTGAAACGCTAGGTTCCAATACAGTTACTGATCAATCGAAGAGCAAATTTCACTTCGAAGATGATTCAAGAGGTTTGCGATGTTTTTCATATAGAGACTTCTCAGAACTGCTTACCTCCCACAGTGCAATGGGATGGATGAACGACTAAATAAAACATTGGCAGATATTTTGATGCATTATGCAGATGTAGACCAACGCAACTGGGATAAGATGCTCCTTTTGCTCTCTTCACATACAACAGTGCAGTACATTCCAGTACAAATGAGAAATCATATTACCTAGTGTATGGGAGAGATCCGGTTTATTGATTTGTTGGGGTCACTGAATCTAGGAGACGTAGTTACTACACTAGTGAAAAACTACACGAATGAACTAAGGTCAAGGTTAACTTTAGCCCATAGACTAGCCCAAGAACAGGCAGTAAAAGCAGCACAGGACAGACAAGTGTACCATCAGCGCAAAAATAAACTCCATAAATTTTTGTAGGCGACTGAATCTTCGTAACGAAGGTAAAAGTCTTATCAGGGTTGAAAAGGAAATTAGTACCTAGATGGCAGGGCCATATAGGTTTATAGCAAAGACTAGCCCTGTCAACTATGTCATCCAACATTTCAATACGTGAAAGTGGTTACACACTCAGGCAAATCGACAGAAACCGCGTGAATGGAGTTTGAATCTTTTGCCGCAAATGCGCATAGTCCAGAGGCAGGGAAATCTGAAACCTCGGCCTCAAAACAACAAACTCCCTCAGTAATAGAACCTGGGATTAACTCATATTGGATCTGCCGTAAACAGTTCAGACAGTACCATCGAAAACGATAGAGGTTGGTCAACAAGCGACCTCTATGCACTCGGTACATAGATATACTCTAAGAAGTCAGTGTCTGGTAGAGGAAAATCCGTAGGTGCTTCCCAAAACGAGTAGATATGAGCAGACAATAGAGGTTCTCAACTGAAACGCGAACGAGGGAAAAGCATCATGTCCCAACATCAGTCAGGGTTGAGAACATTTGCTACCTCCTATGCCAATCAGTCTGTTTATGCAGTGCAAATGGTGAGCTCTCCTTACAGAAGAGGTCACCATACAAACAAGAAGAATTTGTAAGACAATTCCCTTCACTCGGGGGAAGAGAATTGTCGTGAAACGGACTAATATCTGTGTAAAATTTTCGTTGTAGATCATGAATGCTTAGCCATAGAAACGCGTTTTTCATATTCAAAACTGTCCTGAAGGAAAACAAAAAAAAATTGTTAGGAAAAATAACATCAACACGAATGGAACAAGGATGAATTTGTCAAAGGTTGAGTAGTTTATATAATCAAATTTAAAAAATTAAGAAAATTTTTTTCTGAAATGCCCGTGCATGATAATCACATCTGTCAAAGTTAAAATGAGGCACAGAAAACAATGATGGGAGATGATGAATAACAATCACAGGAAAACTGAAATAGTTCCTTGTCTTTCTCTGTCAACAATTTTTGTGAAGTAAATCTTAGCGTTCCTTATCTATAAGTACCAAATCCGAGTTAATTACTTTTGAGTCCTTTGTCTTCCTTTTTTTCTAATCTTTTATTCCAGATTTTACCTATAACACCACTCACTCTCGTGATTCGATTCAAATCTTGTGTCACAATATGCAAACCTAAACCCCCAGAATTCTCATTGAAGTCAATTCTAGGTCAGACAGACAACAGAAAAATTGTGGAGAAAAGACGGCACGTGAAGCCTACTCTGTACATGGAAATAATTCGAGATGGAAGAATTAGAAGGATTAACCGTTTCAACTCGTAAAGCTTATTCGATTATATCTGAAACTTCTTATTATGCTGAAATAAAATTCACACAAATAATGAAACGTTTCTTCATTAAACTTGTATTAATATGAATAAACTCACATTCATCATAAAAATAGCGTACCATTTGATTAGCCAGTAATCGCTGCCATTTGTAATGGATTGTGCTACAACTAGCATTAGTAATAACAATATCCTGAAGAGAAAACTTGATCCAGCATTCAAATATTCTTTATAGACGGAAATTCCTATTGTTTCAACTTCTACATCGTCAGGTGGTATTTTTTTATTTTCATTTTCCTACAAAAAGTATTTTTTAAATTATATAAAAAAATCATTAAATTATGTTTAAATCTACTAGAAAATATTTCAATATGAATTGTTGGAGTAAAAAATCCAAGGTATAGTTTTTTTTATAAAACTGAAAATTAAATTCGTACGCAAAATATCAACATAATCAGTATTCTCTTGAATATTTGTAGTTATATAGTAATAATATTAAAAAAGATAACCGAAAAACAATAAAAAATATTTATCATTATACAGTATAATTAGTGACAATCGAAGAAAATAAATACAGTATAAATATTTTTCTGTACAAGTACAGAACTTCTGGTATCAAATCATTTTGTCAAATCACTCCTTACGTGGAAATGAATTGCAGGTAATGGCAAACAGCCTGTATATTGCAACGTGATATTTACTTATATTTTCCAATAACTTTCCAAATGATCCCTGTACGTATTAATGAATCAGTTTATAATTTGATTGTAATAGTTTATTCCTAAGATCAAATAATTGTTTGTTTTAATAGGAAATATAGAGAGAATTACGTACAGAAGTTCAGAAATAGAAACTTCCACATCTCATTTAATCTACACTAAAATAATTCACTCAGATAACCATTTAATACATAACAAATTCTTACCACATTATTGTTGTTACTATTTTCAATATCATCAGACATATATGTTTGAGTACTTTCAACTATTTTATCATCGTTCAGAAGACCAGTTTCTAATTCCATCCTATTTTCAGCGATTTCATTATCAGACGAAATTCCTGTAAGCATTTCTAAATTTTCTATTCTATTGTAATTGCCAACGATTTCAAACTTTTCCTAAAATAAATTTATAATATATATTAATATAATTGTTTTTAAGACTTTAATTAATATATAAATATATAAGCATACGTGCAAAAGTATACAAATATACAACGTGTGAAATTTAATTCCAGGACTGGTTGTGTAGCGCTGCAGTGTAGGCATGCAGAAATTTGTCTATGCTTTTCATAATAGTTCAACCATCTGGTTACTTGTCAGCAAAAATTTGTTGGTGTCTTTTAACTCATTATTTTTCTGTACTCCATTCACATATTGCTATGAGAAAGTGCTGTCACATTTTGTCATGGAACAAAAAGCGAACATTAAGTTTTCTTACAAGTTGGGTACAAGTACAACAGAGACGAATCCCTTCATCAAGCAAGTTTATGGGAATGATGCTATATCCCCTCTCGTATTTTCGAGTGGTTTGCGCATTTTAGGGATGGTCGGGAAGATCTTGAGGACGATGCTTGACCTGGACGACCTCAATCAGTTCAAACACCAGAAAACATAAAAAAATCAGAGACTTGCTGCGATATGACCGTCGAATGTGTATTCGGATGATAGCAGAGACAACTGGTATCAATCTGGAGACAAACCGCTTAATCATCACCGAAGATTTGGGCAAAAGAAAAATCTGCTTCCGCTTCGTTCCGCACTATCTCACTGAGGTTCAAAAGAGTCTCCGGCTGGAAGCGTGTCAACAGTTCATTCAAGACGTTGACGATGACCCCTCTTTACTAGATTCCGAAAATCAAATTCATATTGAAGGGGCGAAGATTCGACGACATGGAGGACATACAGCGCAATGTGACCAAGGAATTGAGAGCTGTCAACGGAACTGACTTTGCCAAGTGTTTCAAGAACTTGTACAAGTGTTGCGAGAAGTTCATTGTTCTTTAGGGGAATACTTTGAAACATATTAAAAAGGTTTTTTTCATTATATGTTCTTTGTGTCCTTTTATTACCTCAGTCCTAGAATTTAATTGTCACACCTTGTATACTTGGTCTCAAACAATTAATGAGTGCAAAGTATTTTCAAAAATTTACCAGTAATAGATATTGAATTACAGGTATACTAAGAGGCGCATTGGTTAACTCGTGAGTCAATCCCTATTTTGTATTTACTGCTGTATACAACATATAATGCAAATTTGGCAAACAGATCTGAAACTCAACAGTGTGTGAATAGATATGAATAACTGAAAAATACTCGTTTCCTTTTTTCCATCACACGGCTTGAAGGAATTTTGCATATTTTCATCATCTATATGACTGTGGAATAAACTTTTTCCCAAATCCAGTCTTACCGAGAAGAATTTTTTGTTGAGAAAAAGCTTATATATTGTAATACATCCCAATGTGATGTATATGCTTAGTTACGGTACAGTTAACTTCATAATTATTTTCTGATTCTAAACTTTATAACGTTAAATTGATGCGTTTTAAAATAGAAAATAATGTCATTTTTTTCACAAAGTAATTAGAAAGAAAACTAGTAAACAAATAGTATCGTTACCTTATTTAACACTAAAATTTTACTTGCAGAGTTTAAAAATTGTACTTGATGCGTAACTAAAATACAAATCTTGTCATTCAGATATTCCATTATACATCTGAAATGAATAAAAAGCGAAAATGTATTCAACTATACCATAGATAATACTTAAATACTTACTTTTCGAAGATATGTTTTGCCACTGGAACATCAACAGCACTTAGTGGATCATCAAGGAGGAATATATCGGCATCCAGATATAATGCTCTGAGAATCATAAAAATGACATCACGTTAAAATAAATCTATTACAAAAGACAATAAATATATACATAGCTTTTGTATTCACGTTGAGCTAATTATTGACCTAAGAGAAACAAATAAGTAGAGTAAGAGTTAATTTACCTAGCTAGATTAATTCTTGCTTTTTGCCCTCCGCTCATTATCACTCCTCTTTCTCCCACAACAGTTAGATCTTTTTTAGGAAATAAACTTATATCCTAAAATTGGGAAATGTAAACTGCGACGTAATTATGTTCAATATAATATGCACTGAGAAGTAGAACTCTTTTACATTAAATATAACTTCAATAGATATTCAAGTACATTTTAGAAAATTTAATTAAATTAATTATAAGTATTATTAAATGTAAGTATTATATTTAAGGTATAAATCTAGATTCGATATGTACAGTACTCAGGCTAGTGGACACGATAATACTTTTTCCAAGTGTCCACCATAAAAACATATCAACATATAAAGATTTGCATTTTATTGTACAATACTTGTTAAATTATTAAATGATCGATATACAATATATAATGAGGACATAACTTGTAATTTATAAATTTTATGTTGCCGAAATTATAGGTTTATTTATTATCATAAGAAATAACTATTTTACTTTTGCTTTTGACGTTTTTTTTCTCTGACTGCCTGATTCAATTTTTGATCAGATCCTGCATCGTTAAGTCAGGCTTACAAAAAGACAGGTGCACAGAAGTGATACACGACACTCTGAAAACAAGCCTTTTATCTGAGCATCTAACATTTCAGATATAAACTCACATTAGGGTCAACAAAAGCACGAACTGAATCATTTCTACTTTGGAAATGTAGCATGTACGATTTAAGAATAAAAAAGTTAAGTGCGATTTTGTACTTTTAGACTATAATTATATCGATTATAAAGGATTGTAAACATTCCAGAAAATTGATCAAATTGAAAACAGTTCGTTTGATTCTGGGCAATTCTCATCATTCTCAGCGGTAGGTGTTATATAACAATTCCTATGGTTGTTGAATTACTGAATATAAATGGGGTTTGCTTGCAAAACCACCGCGGGCGAAGTCGAAGGTAACAGCTAGTTTAATGTAAAAATACACCAACAGTGTTATTTCTTATCTCGGAATAAATGATTCTTTACCAGATTTGAACGCATTACTTGTTGTTTATTTCCGTGTGTAACTTAAGCTTTGTACAGTGTGTTAGTCAGCTATGTCGCTATCATGATGTATTGAAGAATAAACGTGGGAAATTTTTTAAGCATTTTTCCACGCGTTTTTTTCCGGAAAAAAATTGTTAACAGTTATGTCTAGTAAAGAAAAATCTTTTTTATTTTCACATAATTCCTTTTTTATGTGAATTTTTTCTCGGTAGTTTTTGGCTAGTTTTTCGCGATATTCGCACAATTTTTTTGCGGATGTATACGCCGTTCTCCAGTGCCACGCGATTGCCCTTGACAGATATATCCATCGATCACTGCATAGTGGTTAATGGCCTGAGCCAGCAAAAGAAGACAAAAGTTATAGAAGTGTTTATTCCTCAAGATTCACAGAAAAAGAACAAAATATAAAATATTACACAACAAAAACCCGAAAGGTTCGTAAGTAGCGCGATTACCCGGCTGTCGAAATCACCTGAACTCTTTCTCGAAAACGACTAAAAGCGAGACACTTAAGATCATTAACATTTTCCGTATCGTTTCTAGAAAAATGTTTTCATAAAAAAATAAAATAACAATTAGAAAAAAAATCTGAATAATTCCTTTCAACTCAAACTATATATTATCTCTGTTAGAACTAGTGATTATCATTGTGTAGATTGCACAATTAAAAGCACAATATGCATAATTACGAATGTTATTGCATTGTGTTAATATTTTATACATTTAACGAAGCACTTACTGCTACAAAAAACAAAACCAAAATATAAAATCGAAAATATTATTTACACTTTACAATATTTTTTTAGTATTCTAAAAAATAACTTAATAACTAACAACTTAATGTATCATGTAAAAAGTAATTGTCGTTTAATTACTAGTTGGTATCAAACAACTTTTCGACTTCAATGAAGATAAGTAACCCAAATTGTAGCTAATATCTAGATAAAAATAGCGCATTACCTTTTCTAGAGCAGTTATACACAGAACTTTTTTATATTTCTCCTCTTCGTATTCTTCTCCGAACAAGATATTTTCTCTGATGGATCCGTTGAATACCCAAGCTTCTTGAGAAGCGTAAGCAATTTTTCCTTTCGCTATCACTTTACCGGAAGTAACAGGAATTTCTCCCAAAATGGACAATAAGAAAGACGTCTAATCAAATTAATAAAACGTTTTATTATTTGGTATGAAAGACTACGTGTAAATAATATAAGAACGTAAGCATTTAAAATGTAAGTAAAATAGAGAATAATTCCGTAAATCTTACCGATTCAAATCATATGTAGGTACGACTTAAGACTACGTTTCAAATAAACATAAAAAAAACATTGAATAAAATTATTAGTATTTCCTTTCGAGTAAACAACTACTAAAATACTATGGAATGAACACTTAAAAACGAATACGAATTTATAAATAATTTACTTGCTTGAAAGTTACTAAATATATAGAGAAAATTATAAGAAAACAAGAATAAACTTATTTGTTAAGAAAATTTGATACTATGCCGTCGGTGACAGACATTTACTCTGCAAACCAACATATTCGACTAAAGTGTATATCTTATTTTTGGCAGAACCTCTCTTTCCGCGATATTAAATTCAAAATTTAAACTGTACGATTTAGGCAATGGAACGTGTTGAGCAACTTCACTATATGCAATGAAAATAATTCGAATGTTCGCTACTTCGTTAAAATAACATTTTCAAAACAAAGAATCAATTAATGACAAAAAATTGGGTTAATAATTTCGCATAAAAATCATTTGTAGATAAAATAAGTTACATGAATATATTTTACGAACTGTAATTATAAATATGCTTATATCCAGTTGTATGTAAAATTTGATTTGTTAAAAATCATTTTCATTTAACTAAGAAATGGATGAAAAGTTAGATTCTATAACAATACAAATTATTCTCTATTTTTTCTCGTTTTCTACATCATGTAACTAATTTCCGCTGTAACTAATCAAAAACATAAAATTATTTAAACATGACAATTAAGTATAACAATTTAAAAATGAATTTTATTGCAATTACATAAATGGTTAACTTTGAAATTTTTGTTAGTTATTCTAAAGAAGCTTTATATTACAAAGCATATAAATAATTTAAATATATAACCAGAAAACGAAACATTCACCTTTCCTGATCCGACAGGGCCTATAACAGTAAATAATTCTCCAGGTTGTACGTTTATAGATATATCATTTAATGTTGGATGGGTTTCCTTTTAAAAATTCAAAGCGTAAAGTAACTAAATTGTATATAAATAATCTTATACGTTATAAATTAGAAATAATATACCATAAATTAGATAATTATAACATAAATATATTATTTCAAAAAAAGCTGATAATAATTTATAAATCCTAAAATTAGTGTTGGGTTATTCATATATAATAAAGGTACACTATGCTATGTCAATTGTTTGTATACCAGAAGTTTTGTAATCTGTCCTGTCTGTAAAATATAGTCGATAATCCATCATTGTCCGATAAAAAATACATTGTGTCTTGTCTCGTGTTATCCCTCAGATCGTTCCTGAAATCTGTGAGATGCCAATACAACATTTTTTTAGCATTGGTTTTTCCAGAATTTTTAAAAAATCTTAAATCATTCTTTTTCTTTTCAGTTTTTAAGTTACAAAAACAAGGCTGACACTTGACCGTTCTCAATTTTGTGAAATTTTTACCTTTGTTAAGAAGTTTTATTCTTCTAAACCATTGTGAATGTTACTTGGTTGGATTAAAGGATAAAGATAAACTCGAAAATATTATATTTTTGTTAATCAACATAGGAATATTTAATAACTGCTTATACATTTACTTTAAAATCAGTGTAATTATATAAACTAACACAGCTACGGCATTCACTTCAAAACTTATAATAATTGAAATTATATTAATTACATCTTACTTTTTTCCATGTAGCCGTGACGTTATTCATCCATATTCCATATTCGGTTAAAATTTGGCTCTCTCCTACAGCTTTGAGAGACTTGTCGTCTTTTTCTTGAAGAAGAAGGAAATCCTAAATCAAAATTCGAAAAATCTTACAAAAAGTATTATATCTACGTTCCCGTGGATTAATAAATTTACGAACAATTGTAGTGTTAGACATCAGGATGCAGTTATCCATTCCATTATATTTTGTAAGTCGTAATGAGCGTTCTACGACAAATTGAATTTAAAACTTATTCTAATGACAAATGAAAATTTATATACCAGTTTATATTGCATTAGTTTATATTATATCGGAAGCAGTAATGCATTAATTCAGTCATGCAGGCGCTAATCTGCCGAAGAAAAGATGATCAGCAGGAGAAGTTAGATGAAATGACTGTTTTCCAGGCCATTATATTGTATCATTCATATTATCGTTAAAATATCTCATTAAAATACATAAACTGTTGCTATTCAGAGATATAGATGCTTATTATCAACCCTCGTTAAATTTTAAAGTATCACGATTAGTTACACTCTATTCATAATTATATCAATATCGTTTCTTTACACGCGTACTGTAAACTAAAAGAACTATATGACATCTCACAGAAGCCAAAGTAGTAGGTAAATTGTCACGTTTCTATCAAGCATTGCAAATATACCATACGATAGTTATCATTTTTCATATGGATATAAGTTTAGTAACAAAATTTTTTTCTTTTCTTCCTTATTCTGCATTTCCCAACTATCAGCAGATGAACCTCTACTTTCTGAAAAAATTCCTTTTTCTGTCTGATTTTCTTATTTACCAAAATCCAGAAGCATTACTTGTTTTCTTTACAAATTCTTAAGCAACGTCAGACCCACGTTTATTTGTAAATATTTATAACTCAAAATAATAAAAATATTCACAATCACGACATACTTAAATGCCAAAAACCTTGTGTGTGATAGGGCGAAGCTTCTAAAAACTAGCCAATATCAGTCAGTAATGTAGATGTGTATCTAAATTTTTAACACAGATAACTTGCTCTTGATAGATCATATAATGAAATGGTTCGAGTCAAACTAAAAACTTTATAATGTTAGTAAAAATTTAAAACTTACGATGTTTCACAAAAGTTACAAATTACAACTTTTAAAGTGTTTACAATGTAGGTTTCCACAAACTCACAAAATAAAATAAAGTTCAAATAGTCCACTAGCACTGAACAGTCTGGTTAAAAAGATACCTTACGACGTAATCCTGAGTCGTAACTAGATGTATGCTCCTTTCGGCCTTCGTCGAAGAAACAGCCAGATTATTAGAGAGGTTGCGGCCGAAATTTTTATCTCTCAAACGTGAACGCCAAACGTCGAGCGCCGCATTTTGTAAGCAGTGCTCGACGTTCGACGCTCACGTTTAAGAGATGAAAATTTCGGCCGCAACCTCTCTACAGTAATGTAACTTTCTTCGATCGTAATGATAACCAACTTAACCTAACCAAGTTTCTTTCACCAACGTGAAGTCCTAAGCCAAGCATAAACCGAACTTAACTTTCCCACCTAAACGGCAACTTTTTATATGGACTGATGGTAGGATTCATTGATTAATCAGCGCTTCGTAACTCTGCCAGAGGTCCACTGGTGGTCCGATGATCGGCGGAAAATCAGTGATTACAGATTCAAAACCACTGGTCGTTTTTCCAATCAACTTCTGCAACGTTGACTAGTTTGAAATAAAATTAAAAACAATAAAAAGACTGGAATCATGCTTCCAGACGATTCTAATCCCTACAGTTCAGATAATTGCATTGTATATTTTGTGCCAAATTTTGCTAAAATCAGGGATGCTGTAACAGTTATTCTTAGTGTTATTAACTGAATTCTATATCTTGCTTCTGATGGTCTAATAAATTAAAGTGTCACTATTGGAGGCCAATACCGAGTTCGGCAAGACAGACAGCTGCCCAGAGAGGAAGATTGCTACAGGCTACAAAATGGGCTAAGAAATATAAAAATTATAAAACATTGTTAATTTCAGATAGCTGATTTTTCTATCTCTTGAAAATAATTAAGTAATTAAATTTTCCAGGTCCGAGCCCAAAAATTTTTCGATTAAAATTACAATATGCCTATATTTTACTTACACGCAAGATAAATAAATAACTATCTTGCCCGGAACGGTATAATTGCTAAGTTAGTCCAAGGTCCCTCCACTGCTTTGTAACACCTGAAAATTTCAGATATCTCAGTTTGAAAACTCCAAAATGATTACAATGAGATCTCTATCAGTGATATGTCCCACTTCATCCATAACCAGATACTTCCCCCATGGTGGCCTGCAAAACTTCACGGTGTGATATAACAAAAAAAATTAATCTTAGTGGCTATGGCCCAGAAAGCGAAAGATTAAATTAATAAAATTTGTAAATAATTATTAAATGTTATTTTTAAATTTTTAAATTAAATATTAAAATTTTTGAATAATTTTTAAATTAATAAAATTTGAAAACAACAATTTGTTAATCTTTTCATTACCTGAAGTCTTTTCAACGAAACCAAAACTTCTGCAGCACAATCTGCTGCACGTGAAAATAAATTGAGAGTGCTACCGAAAATACGTACAGAAGCACCCATAGTGATATATATAATTTGGGCATTCAGTTGTCCTCCATTTAAGAAAAATGCAAGATATGTGAGGGAAGTAAATAATCTACATATAGGATATGCCAATATATGCGCTATTCCTCTTGCATATGAATACATTTGAATTTTTTTCATTTCTTTCCTGCAAATATAAACAGTTCGCTATAACAAATTATAGAACTTTGAAAGTAATTGTGAAAAAACAGGAATGGCACAAATACAGTAAAATTTGTGTAAACCAGAATTACACCAAATCATTTTCTATTAATCAGGTGAGTTTCCATCTTGAATAGTTCATTTAACTTAAAGAAAGGGTTTGTTCTAAGCATTTTTTATACAGGTGTTATTGTATTTAATATCACTTACTCTCTGATTTTCTCAACTAATGCGGCATATGGCAATTCCCAGGTGTACATTTTAATTAATCTCATATCAGCAATCATCTCGTTCAAGAGGTTCATTCTTTTATCTCCCAATAAAGCTGCTTGTAATCTATTATTATGGAATTATGTTTAAATATAAATATATACTTTTACAAAAATAAGCCTATATAAAATTACTTTATAAACATTAATTCAGTTTATGTAGTTACTATTTTCTTTTATTCCAGTTACTAACAATATTAAATATTTTGTGGACATTTAGTAAAGTTGTTAAACTATCTGAATTTGAACTCCTAACATTAAAAAAAATGAAGCCACAAATAATTTTATTCAAATGAGAAAAAAATACTTGGAAAAAAATTTATCGAACAAAATTAATGATAAAAATTAATAATATAAAGACAGAAAGTTCTCCTATGCCGTTTTGGATTCCAAGGTCAGTAACATATCTATACAAATTTTTATTTTCTTTTTTTGTAAATAAGTTAGAGCACCTCCTCGTAACTATGTCGTCACTCCTGAAAAATTATGTGCCAATCATTGAACACTATTTTATTGAAACCTAAATAACACCTTAAAATTCCTGTCTTCTGGAGAGAACAAAGCTTAAACTATTAAAACTTCCTTAGATTAACTACTTGAGCCAAAGTTAAACATTAACAGGAAATAAACCTAGACAAAAGTAACAGCAAACAACACTTCTTGCACTTGAGTCTACGTTTGTCTAGATGCGTGTATTCTGAAAAATATGCTTCATACTTCAAATAAATGCTCACTTTTATTCATACAGAATACTTATTACTAAAACAAAATCTTTATTCAAAAGCATTTGCTTCGTGCTGATAAGAGTAGAGTTTCACTTTTATGTTTATTCATGTGAGTGAAAGAATTTACAGTTAAACCGCACTTAACGTGCATAATTCATTTCAGAATCTTACTCGTAATTCGAAACACTCGTTAAGTAAATAATTTTTCCCATATGAATTGATGTAAAATATGATAATGCGACCCAGGCCGAGAAAATACTCAAATATTTTATATATAACGTTTATTCAAAGAAAATTATACAGTATGCATTCTTAATCTTCANGAGGCTTAATTTTCTAATTTTTAACGATACAATAGCGACGATTATTATTTTAAAAAATTTTTGTTAGGCTTAACATCGATGAAAATTCAACGCGAAGTAGGTTAATAGCGATATACTAATATACTAATTACATGGGATATAATAATATACTACACTAATAATGGATTTTTTCATATTTTTCGGTTATCCGACTTTTCAATTATCCGAACAACCCCAGTCCACAGTTGAGTCGGATAATCGAGGCTCTACTGTATAAAGACAGGAAGTTCTTCTATGCCTTTTTGGATTTCAAGATCTGTAACATATCTTAACATATTTTTATTTTTTTTTTGTAAATAAGTTAGCGCACCTCCACATAACTCAGTCCTCACTCCTAAAAAATTATGTGCCAATCATTAAACACTTTCTTATTCAAACCTAATTAACACTTTAAAAGCCCTGTCTTCTGGAGATAACGAAGCTTATAATATTTAGTCTTCTGTAGATTAACTACTTGAGCCAAGGTTAAACATTAACAGGAAATAAACCTAGACGAAAGTAACAGCAAACAACACTTCTTGCACTTGAGTCTACGTCTGTCTAGATGCATGTATTCTGAAGAATATGCTACATATTTCAAATAATGCTCACTTTTATTCATACGGAATACTTATTACTAAAACAAAATCTTCATTCAAAAGCATTTGCTTCGTGCTGATAAGAGTAAAGTTTTGCTTCTATGTTTATTCATGTGACTGAAAGAATTTACAGTGAAACCGCCCTTAACGTGCATAATTCGTTTCAAAATCTTACTCGTAATGCGAAACACTCGTTAAGCAAAATAATTTTTTCCATAATTTCCATATTAATTCGTCCCATGCCGGAAAAGTACCCAAATATTTTATATATAACGTTTATTCAGAAAAATTATACAATGTACGAGTATATTGTTAAGGAGATGAATCATCATCATCATCTTTTCTTCTAGCGTGCAATAAACCAACCTGGAATGCGAATTCGATTTGCAGAAAACAGAAAAAAGTCACAGATCATATGTCTGATATATCAAATTCTTGGGCTATTTAAAAGTTATAATTAAACATAAGAAATTAATTAAGTTGACTAGCAGTAGGAAGTCATGCTGCCATCTCGTATTAAATTTAACAATTATAAATAATTCATTTTTAATTTAGACGTTTTTAAAATTGAATTTGGAATTGATCATTAAATTTAATACGAGATGGAAGCATAACTGCATACCTCTAGTCAAATTAATTAATTTCTAATATTTAATTACAGTCGACCCCCCTATAAGATAGAGATACGTTCCATTCTCTAGGAATCCGCTTTCTTACGAATCCTTCCAATCACAACCCGACACGTGTCAAGTTTACGGACTACGGCTGTTTGAAAGATTTTCTTCCATAAAATTAATCGATTCTAGACTAATCCGACTCAACATTTCCAAAATACGTATATATTTTTTGGGAATAATCCGTATAAACTACGCTATAAACAAAAAATTGTAGGATTACTTACCGAGTGTCACCATTCGACATTGCCATTGCTCAACATTGTTTTCGTCGCGGAACAGCTCAGCAAAGAGCGGCCGATTTCTAACAACTTATTTTTCTGTGAAAACTTCGTAGAACTTCGGAGACATCATTAATATAAATAATTTTAATCGCCGTTGAATAAGAAATGTTTCTTTCACAAGAAATGTATAAAATTACAGTACTGTATTAGACTTACGGTACCTAATTTACATACTGACAGACGATAGTTAGCGTAAAAATCTCCGTAGCGTGGCGCCACGCTAGACGGCGGAAATTATATATTTAATTATAACAAAGTTACAATAAGTTAATATATAATTATATATACAGTACCTAATTTATATATAATTAATATATAATTATATGTACAGTACCTAATTTATATATAATTTATATAATACTGTCCAGACGATAGAAATCTCTCCGTAGCGTGGCGCTACGGACGGCGGGAAAGTAGTTCGGCTTCCCGATGACGTTTGAGGTGTTTATAGGGAACTTTTACTATTTTTTACGGATACCGGTAGCAATTTTTTCGTAGTTTTATAGGAATCGTAACTATAGGGACCGTAATTATAGGGGGGTCGACTGTATAACCTTTACATAGTCCAAGAATTTCACATATTGTTTGGCATGTTTATTATATAAGGGGCTATAGTTGTCGTTTATACGTAATATGTATAAACGTAAGTTTGAAAAAATGTGTGATCACAAATGACATCAAGATGCTGGCATAACGAGTGCTAAACACAGACTGATAAAGCATGCTCACAATCCAGGACATCCCATCTCTTTGTATCTCGTTTATGCAAAATCATCGCTCGTTAATCTCTTAACGCCCACCTGTTTTTAATTATAATGTAATTAAGCATAAAAAATACTTAAAACTGAAAAAAACGAAAGAAATGCGTTAATTTTGAAGAAAAAGCTTCAAATTTCATTTTCCTTTGTCTGGCCTTTCTGTGAAATTTGACACTGATGAGTCATTGTTTACACAGCTGGATGACCTTGAACACAGCTGGAGTCGGTTTTCCCGGGATATTCTCATAGACGTCTCGGGAATACAAGGGTTTAACGTAGGGTGACTAGTAACTAGACCTATATTTTTAATTATTTTTTAAAAATTAAAAATTTTCTTGCGATTTCCGACCCCACTAATTAATTAAATTTATATAAAATAAAATATATTAATTTAAAAAATTTAAAAACTATTGGAGGTCGTTTTTGACATCAGAAAGCAGCTTTAAAATAACTTAACGTTCAGTCTCGAGTTAACTCGGGAACGTTACATAGCGTTACAAAAAATATGGTCTTTAAGGGGAAATTTAAAATTAAGAGTTTGTTGTTGGCATCCTTTCAAAAAACATTATCGGTGCCACACAGTATTTCATTGTGTTTAAAACAGTACAGTATAAAATACCAGGAAATTAAAAAATGCATTCTTTATCTACTACAAAAACTCAAATACTTAAGGAGGAAAAACTGGATTTTTCCGAAGTGTGTAAAGGACGTTTCGAAATAAATAAGACACTGTTGTGCTACTTTTATTATATTTGAGTTTTTGTAATGTATTAGTTACCGCCCTGCATTTTTAATTAATTAATTCAATTCATAAAAAATGCCAGGGCGGTATGATTGTGCAGTTTTGATGTTTTCATTACAGTAGTTTGCTTCGAAAAAGCAATAGATAAATACGAGTATACTACATCAATTTCCGCTTTGCTACAAATAACCATAAATTTCTCCAATTATTTGAACTATAAACAAGTGGTGTAGTCTACAAAGTTCAAAGTAAAAAATATGAAAAATTTTCACAAAAAACAGTGAATAGACGCAGCCCCATTTCGTAATGTTAATATTAATGAACATCTAATTCTTTTAAGAATATATAAAGAAAAACCCCTATTTACAAACGGATCAAGTGTCGATATACTCGTATATATTTTGTATGCAGAAGTATTATTTTAAACTTAAGAAGTAATCGTGTTGGATCTGACAACTTTCATCTTATTTTTAATTTTTTACGCGGCATCTTAATGCAGTTATAATAATTCGATTACTTAAATTAAAAATAAAGATTAGTCGAAATTTCACAAAAGACATGAAATGTTTTGCTAATTTTTAAGACAAGAATAGTTGAATTTTCTATACATTAAATGAAGCAATCCAAAAAATTGTGCACGGTTCACAAAACATTCGAAAAATTATATGATGTTGTGTGATCAAATTATAAGCATTATAACAGAAAATAAACAAACACTATTACAAACAAATGCATTAGTAGCAATAGCATAAATGTCATGCAAACAATACTCGAGCAAAAAGATTAATTCTCTTGGTCATTACATCATCTCTAACATCAGCTATAAGTCTAGATTTCGACTAAATTATAGTTATTAAATACAGTAACTGTATTTCATCTTAATTAATAATAACTAACTTATGCATTATTCTTTTTAATCTTAATTATAGGTTTATCACAATTATATAAGTCAAAAATCAAAATAATAATTACCTCAATTTTGAATATAGTTTACTCAAAAGAAATTGTATAGGAATGTAGAGAAATATGGCCAAGAATCCTACTAAAATAGTCCATCCGTAGTATTGCCATAATATCGCTATCGTAGTGATGATTAAAAAAGGATTTGAAAATAAATATGGAATTCCGTGAATATTCTGTAATAAATAATAATAATATCAGTTTTGTACAAAATACTATTAATTCTATCACTAGTAATATAAATTTCAGTATAATTATTATAGAAATTATAGAATATGTTAAGCTTGCATGAACTACTTTACTTTTTTAAGAAGATTTCTGTAATTTGACAACTACAGGACAAGAGGTTGCAGGTTGATAGATTATCGATAAATGAAATTTGAGTTTTTAAATACAGGCATACCTCGACTTACGTCTTTTCGAGTTACGTCGTTCCCGATTATACGTCGTTTGTCAAAAAAGTATATGGAAAAATAAAAATCAAGTTTAAGTCATTTTATTCGACTTTACGTCTGTCCGCCACAAATATTGAAGTCGTAATATCACTAGAAAAACGTTTAAAGCACATAAAATCATATTAAAATATATACAAGTATGTACTGTATTTACAGTACACGCATTCGTAAATTTAGATTACTTTTTTTGTACTATATTAAAAACTAAAATTTATTTGTTTGTAAGCTTAAAATAGATTTTTATTAACCATATATTATTTAAAATGCTTTCCTAGTGATAAGTAGATTCGGAGACAGGTAAATTCGACTTACGTCGTTTT
>NW_019385478.1:258534-271879 GCF_000671375.1 Centruroides sculpturatus | reverse complement strand
GGCGGACCCGAGTGTAAGCTGTTCGGGCAAAGAAAAGGGATTGTGATTGGTCGGAAGTCCCCGTCCAAAAACCCTTAAATTGCGGGCCGAACGAGAGGAAAGGAGAGAAGGGCAAGAGACTGGTACACGGTAGTCTCAGGCACTTGGGAAGCCCGCTGAGTGTAGAGAGAGTGTTCTCCTCTGTTGATCTTCTCAGGGACGGGTTAGTGCTAAGACCGGACCGACCGTGCAGTTGAGCCGACTCCACAATCTGACTGAGGTCTCGCCAAAGGTTATTAGTTTCCAGACGCCAATCTGGCACGTGAATTCACTACGCATGGTTATCCTGTACATACACTATGTTTTCCAACTTGTACTTTCTACAACTGTAAATAAACTGTACATATATTCAATTTGAGTGTGGAGGTGTGCTTTCCAACGAACCTGATTCATTACATCGAGTCGTGATACACAAGAAACCAACTCAACGAGACGGAGTTGGGAAGGAACGGCAATAAGATCTTCACTGCCTGTATGACCGAAAGACTTCAAAAAAGACACGTTTTTAAATACAGTTGTGCTTCCACAATAAAAATTTTCCTCTTACATTTATTATTTTTCAATTGAAATTAAAGGTTTCTTCTGATTGTTACAATCAAAACTAAATTGCATATAAATTACAAGATGAAAATTGTAATATTCCGAAACATTTTTAATTTATGTTTGACAAATGGTTTAATTATTAAATCAAATTAATGAATTGCATTATACAGGTATACCTCGACTTACGTCGTTTCGAGTTACGTCGTTCCCGATTATACGTCGTTTGTCAAAAAAGTACTGTATATGGAAAAATAAAAATCAAGTTTAAGTCATTTTATTCGACTTTACGTCTGTCCGCCACAAATATTGAAGTCGTAATATTACTAGAAAAATGTTTAAAGCACATAAAATCATATTAAAATACAGTAGAGCGTCGATTTTCCGAAAGTCAATCATCCGATACGTCAATCATCCGAAAGAATTCCAGTCGGCAAATTTAAATTTTCGGCAGTGCTGTGGCGCTTCAATCTTTGGCTATGTCTTGGGCTACTCAAATATTTTACGTTTTTGATACTAAATTAACTTCTAAAGTATAATTTTTTTATTATTTTTATATTTTTCAATATATTTATTTTTTTCGTACAAAATAAAATTATAAGTTTTAACAATTCAATAGTCTTCGTTAGGCTTAACATCGACGAAAATTCAACGCGAAGCGAAACGCAACGGAGAAAAATTTCGACATCGGATGCGTTAAACTATTTGTTCGTACCTGAATCAGTTATCCGAAATATCAGTTATCCGGACAACCCCAATCCCCAATTGATTCGGAAAATCGACGCATACATTTACAAGTATGTAGGCCCTACTGTATTTACAGTACATGCATTCGTAAATTTAGAATACTTTTTTCTGTACTATATTAAAAACTAAAATTTATTTGTTTGTAAGCTTAAAATAGATCCTTATTAACCATACATTATTAAAAATGCATTAATAAATAAAATACAGAACCGGAATTGGCAATTTATGGTTTAGCCTAGTGACAAGTAGATTTGGAGACTAGTAAATTCGACTTACGTCGTTTTTCGACTTAAGTCGTTTTCCTGGAACCAATTACCGACGTAAGGCGAGGTATACCTGTATTCATAAATTTCAGTAATTTATATAAGTTCTGAATGTGAAAAACATCGTTGTACACTTTCAATTCAGGCAAGCTTTTGCGTTGTTTTGAATTTTTTAGAAACACTATTTTATCGGCATGAATATAAAATGATAGCAGATTTTAGTGTTTTATCAATGAGTGTAAAGCTTGTAAATACTTTACGAACATGCTTTGCATAAAATAGTTGTAAACCCAATCACACAAGGTCAAGTTTCCCATTTCGAAACAAAAAATTAAAAGCTAAGGGAAAAAACATGAAACATTTCAATAGAAACAAAATTACGTAAAATTACTGTTGTGTGCAATGGACACATACAACTCTTATAAACCTATATCGTTGTTACATGCGAAACACGTCTGCCTACCACAATGTTAGTCAGTAGATTTGTTAAGCTGCTGAATCGCATATGCCATTAAAATGAGCACAGCGGCTGATAAACGACATCGAAAATGTGCCGCGGGTCCAGTAGACCCACAGCATCAGTTATACTTCTACAATATTTGTATATATGACAGATGTAACCACTTCATTACTTGAATATATAATTATCTACCCGAATTAATCCATATTAGAATTAATAGTAAATAAAACAGAGATTTTGAAGTAAACCCATGTACCTGTAATTGAGTTACATATACATAATAATCTTTTTATTCTCGTGTAACTTTATTATAGCAGATAAAAATATTAATACACTATGTGTATTTATATTTATAAGAATAATAACTTCAACTTACATTTTGAAACTTGCTGACATCATTTGCTATAAGATTTACCATTTGCCCAACATTCGATTTTTCAAGAGATGAAGGACTTAACCTCATTGCCTATAAAAAATTTATATATAATAAAAAATATGTTATGTTCTAATAACAAAGTAATTTTTAACAAAATTGTTACACAAAGAAATGGAATAAAATTTTCTAACTTTTTCAACAAGTGTTACTATTACTTGAATTAATGTTAAATAACGGGTTAATTAACCGTGTTAGACAACATTTACCTATGTTAATAAAGATAAAAGACATATTGCCATGTAAAGATATGTTTCGAAAATAATATAAATAGCTATTTTTTTTAACTGAGACTTTATATTTGGAAAATGCAAATAAATACTAAATTTTACATCTTTATATTTAATAACGTGGTACAGAAGTTTTAAGATGTGACAATTTAAGTACATTTAAGCGTACTTTTCTGTTTATGGTAAAGACAAATATCAAATTGAAAAAACACGTTCGGCATTTTTATTTTTTACGTACTCTTTGGTTTCGTACGGAGCGTCTGAAGGGCTCATTTTGTTAATTTGCTATTGTCATCGTTTCTTTGTGTCCAACGACTACAGAACTAATTTTGCTATATTGCAGTTAGGGCATCCAGGGAAATACAATCAAGTCATATAAATAATTGCACGTACATAAATTGTTATAAGCGAGGTAATTTCTATGGCAGTAGCTCACCAATATTTTTATCATCATGTCACCTTTGCTTATTATAGTCATTAACAGTGGCAGTTCCTATTGAAATATTTATGCACTTACCAGTACATGAAAACAACACAAAAGTGAATTGAACATTTTGTATCCATGTTAATTAAATTTAATTCTTTAATGCGAACATAAAACCCCGTATTAATAAAGTGTGTAAATTAACAACGAATCATAATTTTTTGTACTAAACATAAGCACAGAAAATCTTTTATTTCAAAAGGTCTTTTTTTCTGAAGCATATAAATATAATAATATATTCATAATACATTATAATTAATACTCACCTTTCTATATATAATCGCGCAAAAAGCTATTTTTAATTTCATTCCAATAATTTCTGTCATAATATAATTAGTATTATGTGAAGACAAATAAGTCGCAACCATGACAAAATATCCGACAATGGTTAAGTAAATATTGTATGAATTCCATTCCGACCTATTTTCAAAATAATGTACTGTTAATCCTAAAAAGTATAATTCTCCTGCAACTACGGCCGTTTCCTGCAAATGTACATAAATATCAGTTATTTAAATTATTTTGATATATGATTAATGTTTAAGCGAAACAACTGTAAAGTACCTGAACCAATGTAAGTAAAATTAGTATTAAAAATTTCCATCCAACTAATCGTAATACAGCTTTCAGTATGTTTGGATTTCTCTTCTGTAGTTCTTCGTTCCACTCTCTGATAACGAAATTGCAACGAAACGTAATAAATTAAAACAATATTTCTAATTAATACTTCAATTCTTTTTAATTTATAAGTTATTAATAGCGCTTTCAATACTATCATTTTATTATGAAAATACTATAATGGTTTATTAATCCGGCACCTGTTAATATGAAGTCAGTCAATTAATAATAAATCATTCTAGTAATGTTCAAATCAAAATGTGTTTGGACATGTAGTGTGCTAAGACTCCAAGAAACAAGCGAAACCGATTTGAAGAGTGAGGCTGTGCGACGTTGCTATATGTCACAAGATCGATGTAATCTTAACTCAGCATAGTCATATATATATATATGCGCCGGGCTCATCTGCTAGTGTATATATACACTAGCAGATGAGNACCTCGACTTACGTCGTTTCGAGTTACGTCGTTCCCGATTATACGTCGTTTGTCAAAAAAGTATATGGAAAAATAAAAATCAAGTTTAAGTCATTTTATTCGACTTTACGTCTGTCCGCCACAAATATTGAAGTCGTAATATCACTAGAAGAACGTTTAAAGCACATAAAATCATATTAAAATATATACTAGTATGTTCTGTATTTACAGTACATGCATTCGTAAATTTAGAATACTTTTTTCTGTACTATATTAAAAACTAAAATTTATTTGTTTGTAAGCTTAAAATAGATCCTTATTAACCATACATTATTAAAAATGCATTAATAATTAAAATACAGAACCGGGAATGGTAATTTATGGTTTAGCCTAGTGACTCGGAGACAAGTAAATTCGACTTACGTCGTTCTCCTGGAACCAATTACCGACGTAAGGCGAGGTATACCTGTATTTATTATTTTTCTACGATTTATTGTATAATTTCTTTATAAAACAAAATAGACTTTTTACAAAATTTTAAACCGAAGACATTTTGTATACATTTTACTATTTTTTAATATGATTATGATTCATCATTATCGTGATCTTAAATTAAGATCAAAATGTACTTTATTAATAATTAAAGTTTTAAATGTATAGTAAACTGATTATGACTCTACGCCACTTTAAGAGATAACTGGAACATTTTTTAATGAAAAATTAAACATTTGAATTTATTGCATAGAAATATATTATATATATTTAGATATCTTATTAAAAATATCAAAAAATATATACTTTGAGTCCTTTTTAATATCATTAGAAGGAAAAATCTTTTAAAAATAGATATTTAATGGTTTAATTTTCCGAAGTGATTAAAATCATGCGATTTATTCTTGTAAATTTATAAGATTTAATTATATGACTTAGAAGTGACTGTGGTTTCAATAAATTCAATTTTTCGTGTATCGTTCTATTTATATTAATAATGACATTTCCTGTTTGTTCTGTTAAAATGCACACTATCATTTTCTTTTCGAATTTTTATATTTGTTTTCAACACATTCCATTCGTCATTTTACTTTTGTCAGAACTGTTGAAATTTGAACCTTCTTTATAAATCATTTTTTCGTATTTATGTTTGTACAGTGTAATGTTCCAATTTGTATTTAAAGAATACCGATCTTCTATATACATTTAAAAATATAATGGTTGTTCTTCATGTAGGCTATATAAAGCAACATAAATTTAGTTTAAAAAATGTATTACAGAATGATAAATTTAATATAGTTAAAATATAGCAAAAAATTTAAAATAAAGATTAAATGGTTTTAAAATACAGTAGTTTGATTAAACAGCTTTCGAATACAGTATACATAAAATTCTTTCTGTGCTATCGGCGTTAAGAAGTAATGCTATTTTAGTTTTAGTCCTTATGTGTGTGTAGTTTTAGTAAACTAAAACTATGCTATTAAGAAGTCGTTCCAATCCTTTCATGCAGAAGCAGATGCAGGGGATATCGATAAGAGCGATTGCCTCCTGATATTACTAACAGGACTTTCATTATAAAGAAAAATTCTGAAACATCCATAACGAAATATATTTATATAAAATATATTTGTACGTGGATCATGTGCCTGTGATGATATAAGAAGTCGACAAAGAAGACAAGAATAACTTATTCGTATTAGTCTTTAATATTTTATATTTTTACAATGAAATTTCATTATTTCTTTAAAATAATATGTTTATATTTTAATACTTTTATTATTAATTTTCAATTTTGTTATTTTTTTATGTTGTAATTTTATTTAATTTATTTTAAATAATTACTAAAGTCAGTGCCGTAACTAGGTAGGTGCAGCAGGTGCACCCGCTCAGGGTCCATTTGGAAGGAGGACTCAAAATGCATGTTTTTGTTTTATTATTTTCCCAAACCTAATTAATTAAGGGAATAAATACAAATTCTTGCACAGATCACAGGAATGGCTAGTTACGGCACTGACTAAAGCAATAGAACTTATGCAGCTATATATAGTGTGTTTCCTAAGAAGCAGTTTAGGCTAATAAGTCAGAAAGAACTAACAGATTCATGTAAACAATGTTTTGCTTGTACATTGTCGAGCATGAGCTATTCATTGATGCATTAGTGAATTTTCCCCTACTCCAAGAGTAGTAAAATTATCTCAGCTTCTATTGCAGACAGAACTAGTACTAATTGTACACTTGTACACCGGGTCAAATTAATACGTTCCGCATTTTGTTTAATCAAAAACGAAAAAAAGAGGACTTATCACGTACCCCTAAATATATGAAGGATTGTGTTAGTTCGGCTTTTCTGTAATGTCCGATTGCTTTTTAAGTGTTTGCTTCTGAAGTTTTTAAGTAGTGTGATTTACGGTCGGATAATTAAATTTGNATATTAATAATGACATTTCCTGTTTGTTCTGTTAAAATGCACACTATCATTTTCTTTTCGAATTTTTATATTTGTTTTCAACACATTCCATTCGTCATTTTACTTTTGTCAGAACTGTTGAAATTTGAACCTTCTTTATAAATCATTTTTTCGTATTTATGTTTGTACAGTGTAATGTTCCAATTTGTATTTAAAGAATACCGATCTTCTATATACATTTAAAAATATAATGGTTGTTCTTCATGTAGGCTATATAAAGCAACATAAATTTAGTTTAAAAAATGTATTACAGAATGATAAATTTAATATAGTTAAAATATAGCAAAAAATTTAAAATAAAGATTAAATGGTTTTAAAATACAGTAGTTTGATTAAACAGCTTTCGAATACAGTATACATAAAATTCTTTCTGTGCTATCGGCGTTAAGAAGTAATGCTATTTTAGTTTTAGTCCTTATGTGTGTGTAGTTTTAGTAAACTAAAACTATGCTATTAAGAAGTCGTTCCAATCCTTTCATGCAGAAGCAGATGCAGGGGATATCGATAAGAGCGATTGCCTCCTGATATTACTAACAGGACTTTCATTATAAAGAAAAATTCTGAAACATCCATAACGAAATATATTTATATAAAATATATTTGTACGTGGATCATGTGCCTGTGATGATATAAGAAGTCGACAAAGAAGACAAGAATAACTTATTCGTATTAGTCTTTAATATTTTATATTTNAATGTTTGCTTGCAAAGAGGGAGTTGTGTTCAGTATTAAAAGGACCAATGGCATTGCCATCTCGAATTAACTTATATCTGTCAAGACCAAATTTTAAAAAACGTGAACAAAAACGTGAAATTAAAGTAATAATAAGCTCAGCAAGCGTTTGGTGTTTTGTTTATATTTGTAAAGAAACGGCTGAGGAAGTGAGAATATTCAGTAAATTTCAAGGAATTTTCAGGATGCCATCTGAATATATCAGGTTTTGTCCTACAGCACTGGCTGCATCAATTTTAGCCCAGCCTAACTCATAAGGAACTTACAAAAAACACTTTCTATCTACCCACATAGTAAAATCGGTTTTAAAAATTAGAATTTAAAAAAATCATTAACAAAACGCAATACTGTTATTTATGTTTTGAATAAAATTCTCAAATATTGTAATCAGTTTTCAGAAAACAAACATCATAAATTTTTCCTTGATCATAAACGTCTTCCAGAGCTTTATGGGACTTAAGATACATGGTCATGTATTTTTAAGTAGTGAAATACGAAGAATGTTTATTATTAAAACACGCGGTCTTAAACAATTTCGTTATATCTAGAAAATTTAACATTAATTTGTACACATAACAAATATTTCACGCTTCTATATACTAAAGATATAGGCACTCATGTTGACAAGAAACATAAACATTGGCAAGTACTCGAAATTTTATGAATGTTTATAAACTATTATCGTCCGATAAAACGGTGTAATAAATCATTAAAACAATTACACGGTCATTATTTTTTGAAGAAAAAAAAAACAGAATAAAAGCGGTTATATACTATTTATAAAAGAAAATGTAAATGTAAGAAAACTGTTTATGAACAATCCAAATTGTTTAATACTTCAGCCAACTCATTTTATAACAATTAGCTTGGTCACTGTAACTTAGGTATTGTGGTAAATACCACAATACCTAAGTTATCTATAATCACAGTTTCATTTCACATGGTGAAAGTACTTGTGACTTAAAAGAATAAATTCTCCTTATCTCTTTTGGCTAATTTAGACAAGTGATCAGTTTAATCAGAATAAACATTAGAAGTTGATTAACTTACTTCTGAATCATATTTCCAAGATATTCTGAACTATGATATTTCGAAATTTCGTATAAATCTTCTTCTTCTAAACGGCGCTTTGTTCCTTTGATTATTATTGGAAAAAGCCAACTGAAAAATAGACAAATTATTTTTTATTGTTCAATGCAGTTATTTTTTTCTACAGATTCTTATTATAATTAAAATCTAATGAAAGACAATAAATAATATATATAAATACTTATTAACAATTACTGTGACTTTTCAAGAAGTGCAAATTTCCAAAACACACAATGAAAAATTTTTGTATATATTACATCACCCTTCTAACTACTGCAATTACAATGTATTTGAAACATTTCTGAAGTGATACGAAGTATAAGGTAAATAAATAATGCATACAAAACCAGCTATATTAATATGAAATTACCAGCAGATACAATCGTTCACAGTTATAGTAAGCTTAATTTTTTGAGATGAAATTTTTATTCCGAAATCTCCATTTATCGAAATTATCCATTTTCACAACTTTTCGTTAAACAAAGATATCAAGAATTAACGTACACGGGTATAAAAGTAAAAAAGTCACAATGGTAAATAAAAATAAACCAGTGGCAAGCACGTTTTCTTTAAAAGAAAATGCGGTAAAGTAATGCTGCATTGAAGTATCATAACGTGACAAAAATTATAACTGTGAGTTTTTTGTCTTAGAAAGTGAATAAAGAAAGGCTAAATCAATAATTGATTTTAGAAAATATTTAAGGACCACAGAAGTTTATCCAAAACATATACATATTTGTATAAGAAAAACTTTATTTGCTACATTAATTATCTATATACAGTAGAGCCTCGATTATCCGACCCCCTATCAACCGACCCCTCGGTTAACCGACCGTCCTAGTCGGCAAATTTCAAATGTCCGCTAGTGATGTGGCACTACAATATTTGGCTATGTCTTGGCTGCTTTAATATTATTTTTACGTGTTTTAGCTGGCAACACTGGATCGACCATGAAAGAGAGCCAGTATTTAAACGAGGCTTAACTTTCTAATTTTTAACGGTACAATAGCGATGATTATTATTTTAAANAATTACTGTCCGGTGAAATAAGTGAACAAAGACAAAATTAATTTTATAAATTTTAAATGATACATCTGATGATTTTAATATCTGAAATTTCCAATCTCATTCTATTAAAGAAACTTTTGATATAAATAAATAATAATATTTTAGTTTAATTATTTAAAACAGCACTTAAATAAAATTTATGCATTAACATTTGTCTATAAAAGACTACCGGATGCTGGATATTATTGAGCTAATCCGGAGATCAAGATTCACTTTCCGATCGGAACTTCCGAAATTTCCTTGTTCCATATTCATTAAAAACTTTGTGCAGAAAGAAAAGATAAGAACTCATAGAATTATAAACACTGAATATCTAAAAAAATAAAATAAAATACATATCTGAAAGAATGAAATAGACTTGTTTGTACAATTTTAATAAAAATATGCTGAAATCTAGAAAATACTTAAATTAAATTATCAAATAGATACTTTTAGTCAGAAATAAGAATTCAATGTAAATTTTTTTTTGTTTTTATAAATGAGCACTTAAAAATAACAAATTATTCGTGAAATAAAGACGATAAAAATGATAATGATGAAATATCATCATTATCATTTTTATCGTAGTGTCCAAACTATGGCTCAAGCCAAACCCGTTCGCGAACATATTTGACACATCATCTATAATTAGCCTTACTTTTCGTTTATGTGGAATTTAAATCATAAGATATTTGTTACCCGCCTACGCGTAATTCGGCCTGACAATCGAAAAGTGAGGCGTCACTGTTNCAGTCCCCAATTGGGTCGGATAATCGAGGTTCTACTGTATATATAAATGTACGTGTGTGTCCCTATATTTCACTTTTTAGCCAAAACTACACATCGCACATGAATGGTGTTTGTATGTGGTAGCGGTCTCCACTTCTCCATTCGTGCACTATAGTGGTTGCGTCTCGATAGCTATAAGGATGCGAAAGATATGGGGCTGAAAGTGGTTGAAAGTGGTTTTCTATTTCGAATGTTATGTTCGAATTTGTTCGATTTTAATTCGAACAATATCCAAATTAAATTCAAACATAAAATTCGAATATTGGTTCGATTATAGTACGATTGTAAACATTCCAGAAACGTTGAAAATAGTTCGTTTGACTGGACGTGAACAGGAGACGTTCAGAAATAGAATCGGGACCAGGTCTCTAATTAGTCTGGAAACGGGGGACCTATTTTTTGCATTTTGTAAAAACGGGTAAGATTGGCTATAATGTAATTATCTTAATCTTCACTATCGTTACTTTTTGCCCACAAATAAAAACCCAGCGAAGCGAGTCCTTGCAGCTAGATTCTAGATTACTTAGAAAAACAGTCTTTTATATATAAAAAACAAAAACTACATTACATACAAATGTACGAACAAATAAAAACCCAGCGAAGCAGGTCCATGCAGCTAGTCTATATATATAAAATTGCTTGTACTGACTGACTCATTCACTGACTGATTCATCATCGCCTAGAACAAACACCGCAGAACCTAAAGAAGTGAAATTTGGTACACAGGGTACGTCATGAAAACGCTCACTAAGAAGGGGTTTTTTCGAAATTCCTCCGCTGGAGGAGAGGGAGAGCATTAAGGCTTAACCGAAAGAATGGCTTCTACTGTACTATTTTAGGTGTGATTTTTTGTTTTTAACTGCGTTTTAGTAGGATATACCATGCGAATGCACACTAAGAAGAGATTTTTCGAAATTCCCCCGCGGGGGAAGGAGAGGATTAAGTCTTAACCGGAAAAACGGCTTCTACTGTACTATTTTAAATGCGATTTTTTGTTACGTTTAGTCTTCATTAAGTACTTAAGTGTATTAAATTAATAGCATTTCAAACATTGTTATAAATATTTTTATATATTTTTCGATTTTTAACCAAATGTTCGAACGTTTTTAAATTCGAATTTGTTATTGCATATTGGTTCGATTATAGAACGAATGTAAACGTTCCAGAAAATTGATCAAATTGAAAATAGTTCGTTTGATTCTCGGCAATTCTCATCATTCTCAGCGGTAGTTGTTATATAACAATTACTATGGTTGTTGAAATACTGAATATAAATGGGGTTTGCTTGCAAAACCGCCGCGGGTGAAGTCGCTGGTAACAGCTAGTTATTGAATAATGGTGTATTAACAGAAATAATGATTATTTCATACATTTGTAAAGATGGTAATTAAAGTGTAAATAAAAGAGAGGTTGCGGCCGGCGTTTTCATCGCAAGAAAAGGCCGCATCCTCTGTAATAATTTTTGATTTTAATCTTTGACTAAGATTTCTTCTCTTTACTAATCAGAAACATCACCAGTGTAATAAGTCCTACTAATAAACAAGGCCCAATAGACAATGCATACACAAAAGTGTAAAATGGTAAGTATGAAGATACCAAAAAAATTAATATAAATTTAGGATTTACTTTCACATTAATCTCTCTCATTTGAGGGAAATTAATTGAGAAAAAACTTTTTGTACATGGTTTCCAATTAAATCCCTTAAATGTGAACGCTTAAAAGAATTCACAAAATACAGTATAATAATTTCAGCCAATGGGTAGTGTTTGCTGTGTTAGAAATGAAATTAAAGTATGTTTCTGTTAATCGGGACGTTTGCTGCGAGCTGTTTCTGCAAAAATGGTGCTAGTGCAGGAGTACGCTCAAGAATATTTGACACTCAACGCGTGCATTTACAAAACATGATTATTGACTGATTAAAAGAAAAAAGCATTAATAATATCATAAATTTATGAATTCTTGTAGGATAATGTACATGGTGGCACCAACTGTTAGAAGCGGTTGAAGCAGTATAATTTAGATTGGTGAGAACAATGAAACAAAACAAATATGATGTTTTTAATGACTTCAAAGCTTGTAGAAAACGTGAGGAATCTCCTTCAACTTTTGAATTCATAGACGATCTTGTCCCCGTGTTCTATATGCATGGGAAACTTCTACTAAATATGCCGTAACATAAAGTCCAAACATACTCATAGGTGGACCTTGTCTGTTTTATTGAAGGGTAAACATAGCCACAATAAATGCATCGGTTAAATACTTGCATGCCATAAAAAACAACTTACAGCAGAAAAACAAGTCTTTCCTAACATTGAATGTCTACTTGTTTTTTCCAAATGTGAAAGTACAATACAACAACCAAAGCTTCGTACAAACACAAGAACCTAAAACAGAGGTATGTGGATTTGTTTTAAAATTACGAATTAATCAGTTGAGTGATATTTCAAGGCACAGAAGGCAGTGTAATCTACATTGTAAGAAAAAAGACATAAAAAAGCCTTACATTTGCAATGATTGTGGTCAGTTTGTATGTAAATATCATACAGCAATGTATGTACAGGCTATTAAAATGAAAATTATGCAGATGAGTGAGTAATAAAAAAACTGTTTCTCCTGGGGTTTTCATGAATTTTGCTTTCATCTGTCACATCTACAGTATTATATAAAACTTCACTCACTCCATGCTTTGCAGTAAATCAAATTCAGTAGAACCTTCATTATCCGGATCTCCATTATCTGGATTTTCGATTATCCGGATTGTTCAAAATAAACAAAAATTTTACGAATGTGCTGATTTGCACTTGGCGAATTACGATACTGTTTATGTACGTGATGGAATGCATAACTTTTTTTGTTTCAACAACGTCTCACCCAGCACAGTGGTCGTAAACTCTTAAATATATTTTACGTAGTAATAAAAATATAACTAGACATACGTATTTATAAATAATTTATATTCAAATTACATCATTTCTATGACCAAGGGCGGCGTAAGGCAT
>NW_019385478.1:254968-257534 GCF_000671375.1 Centruroides sculpturatus | reverse complement strand
ATGCGTGTACTGTAAATACAGTACATACTTGTATATATTTTAATATGATTTTATGTGCTTTAAACGTTTATCTAGTGATATTACGACTTCAATATTTGTGGCGGACGGACGTAAAGTCGAATAAAATGACTTAAACTTGATTTTTATTTTTCCGTATACTTTTTTGACAAACGACGTATAATCGGGAACGACGTAACTCGAAACGACGTAAGTCGAGGTATACCTGTATATCGTTTATTTATGTGATTTTTGTCCGTTTCTTATGTTTATATTACTGTAATTTGATCCAAAAATAATTACTGTAATTTGAATCCAAAAATGTTTATATATAAAAAAACACATATCTAGTTTCAGTTCCATTTAAATTCTCTCAGGTTTTACTGCCTGGCATCGGCTTCCTTTGCAATTGGAGAGAAGTGGATGTGGAAGTCAAGGTCATAATAGTAAATGTTTTTTTACCTTAACAGAAGGGTGTGAATCACACTCGTTTTTAACGTAAACAAACCGATAAGTGCTTTATTATAGTGTCAATTATCTTAAGTTTCAACGATTCACATCCGCTCTCTTTGTAACTGGAGAAGGAGTAGAATTGGGTATCAAATTTACAATAGTAGCCGTTTATTCCTTTCATTGAAGAGATTCATTTCATCCACTCCATCACTGATACCAACAACGTTGTGTTACCCCGAGTTCTGACAACTGCTTTGATTCTGTTGTCTGCTCTTTGCTTCTCTTTTTCTCCGTTAAGTGTCGCCACTCGTTTTCTCAAAATTTAATAAAATACTTTATTCGTTTAAATATGAAAATTAGCTAAATTACAGCTGGAAAACGACAAAAATCGCGATTATCTAACGTTTGTTTGCATTTTTACCTTGATTTACGTGAAGGGGTAGTTCTTATTGCAATCAATTTTCCACACACAATTCTGTAAAGATGCTTACTCCTTTAAACAGGACGATTGTGGCGAAGCTATTATTTTATTCATATGTAATTTCATAATATTTAGGGTCTAATTAGCTAACTTCTAGTTATTTGGTTCTGTTAATTTCACCTTAATGAAAGGTGAAATTAAATATAAAGTTGCCTTTTGGCTTATAAATGGTAAGATTCCGACATTTAGACAGGAACAGTCAAATATAATGTCGCGTTCTTATAGCAAACAAAACAAATTACAGAATCCAAATCATGAATCGTGTCGAGCCATGACCCAATAAGAAGTTCAGAAAGTGAAACGTCGCATGTGACCAGAAGAACAAAAGATACGAAACAATCAACAAACAAGGTGTGTATTTCCACATTGTTTCATATAAAGTTACTTACTGAATGCTCGGCCGGCTCGTGCCAATTCCAGCTGATCATCTCTTTCATTCCTCGGAGTACCACAGCACACGCTAATCCACTCAATAGAAAAATCGTTTTAACTAATTGAGATGATGTCGAGAATGTTTCACCTGAAGACTTAGGACGTGAAAGAATCGTAACTGAAAAACATTTACAATGTGTTAAACGTCCCGAAGAAATACATTCTAATTTTGTGGTAATGCAATTAGTTGTTCGCACCACATCTTGGCTACAATCTTTACCACAATAGATATTTCATAACCAAACTATCGTAACGTTTAAACCCATGCGAGGTGCCAACATCCCTCGGACCACCTTCACTTGCCTTGCTCTCCCATTTCATCATTTATTTGTTCAACCTCTCGCCGAATATATGTATCAACTCGTCTATATACGATCATTTTGCTCAGTCTAACCCCTCGTTA
The DNA here is from genome assembly GCF_000671375.1 of Centruroides sculpturatus. Classification (NCBI taxonomy): domain Eukaryota; kingdom Metazoa; phylum Arthropoda; class Arachnida; order Scorpiones; family Buthidae; genus Centruroides; species Centruroides sculpturatus. The sequence continues at coordinate 255,768 of NW_019385478.1, read as the reverse complement.
GCAAAACTTCTCCCCGCCTACCGTTTTTCGTTTCATTTATTCCCTGTTTGCTTTGCTGAGTTGTTAAGAAATTTTATATGCATATTGTATTGGCAAAAGTCATCTTTGAGCAAGTTTGGTTTTAGTAGGCGCAAATATACTTTCTGTGAAATTGCAGCAGAATAGCGTTATTAACTTGCAAGCGTGTTTAGTTCCTGTAGTGTTGTGAATTTTTTTTCAATTCTGTAATCATACAGTAACATACTTGAAAATAATTTATGCTCTCGTATAAAAGCCTTCTACTTATGCAATGGATGTTCCATTTGTAATAAAAAAACTAGCTTATCCACCTATGCACAATGCCCTCGAAGAAATTTCTGATCTGTTTTATAGGTGAAGCTCTAGAATCATTACCAAACATTATATATGGGGATATATATCCCCACGTATAATGTTTGTAATATATATGTTACCGTTAAAGCTCGAAATCTGTTAATGTGCACATTACCTAGCTAATCTGCAGATTAACTAGGGTGATCCGTTAAAGCTGCGAAAATTATTACATTTCTCAAATTACCTAGGTAATGTTCAGATTATCTAGGTAATCTGCAAATTACCTACTAGGCACTCGATAAAGTGAAAATAAGATCTTTCCTGGAACAACAGCAACGTTTCTGTATGCTTAAATTAACATAATGTTATTTATTTAATTTTCAATATCTAAAGAATCAAGTTAATACAATCAACAAATTAGTTGATTGAATCAATCATCAATCAATTAAAAAAACTTTAATACAAAAATCAAACGGTTTAAAATATTA
>NW_019385478.1:250090-253978 GCF_000671375.1 Centruroides sculpturatus | reverse complement strand
AAGTTTTTTTAATTGATTGATGATTGATTCAATCAACTAATTTGTTGATTGTATTAACTTGATTCTTTAGATATTGAAAATTAAATAAATAACATTATGTTAATTTAAGCGTACAGAAACGTTGCTGTTGTTCCAGGAAAGATCTTATTTTCACTTTATCGAGTGCCTAGTAGGTAATTTGCAGATTACCTAGATAATCTGAACATTACCTAGGTAATTTGAGAAATGTAATAATTTTCGCAGCTTTAACGGATCACCCTAGTTAATCTGCAGATTAGCTAGGTAATGTGCACATTAACGGATTTCGAGATTTAGCGGTAACATATATATTACAAACATTATACGTGGGGATATATATCCCCATATATAATGTTTGGTAATGATTCTTTGCTTCTTTCCTAAAAAATTTGGATTACTGAAATAGGGATTATGAAAGAAATGTAATTAAGATTTGTATTAGGAAGGAAGCGATATAATTTTTTATTCCGTGAATTTTCTTTTTCCATTTTATAACACACTTGGAACTAGTGTTATGGAGCTAGTTTCAGACGTTTTTATGGACAGTGAGAGTAAATAAGTTTTTTTTTTCGACTCCTGCGACTCCGCTTTTGAATTTTACTATTGGTAAAATGTAAAGTAAAATAACGCATTTTAAGGAATTGGTATTTAAACATTTTTTTAAAAATGGACACTTCGATAAATTCAGATATCAAAATGATATTAACTAATAAAGGCCATTTTGTTAAACAAAAAAAAAAAAAATGTTTTGCGCATCTCACGCGACACGCTCTATACTTTCAGAAAATAGTGTTTATTAATATACAGACCATCAGTGGCCGAATTGATAAAACTGCCGAACAATTCTAGTTAGTCGCCCCTAAAAAGTAAGCGCATATAATATCACTTCGAAGCGCCAAGCTGATATTTATCAAAGTTCCGAAAAGAAAATTTGGCTTTTATTTCGTGTACCATAATTTTTACTTGGCGCAATATCTTTTTGTATTTCAGATGTTTTACTTCGGATATCAATTGTTTTTTGACTAATTTGACTAATTAACTTATTTCACTGCCTTATGTTTGTTTCCAGTTATTTCTGATTATTATAGCTTCGATAACATAAATTGGTCTTAAACAGTACATAAAAATGCTATGTAAAAACAGAACCGTGTCCAGAGTCTAAAAGAGAAAGAGTATGCTGCAAAGTGTAATAGGATTGTTTCAGCTTATTATTCACTGATTTACTTCGGTACAGTTATTACTAGAGTTTATTTCCCGGTCTTTTGCTTGTCCCGACATTCCGGGATAAAAGTGAACTGTTTCCCGGTATCCCGGGAAATCCCGGGATAGAATCAATTATTTTTAAGGTATACAAAATATTTGAAATTAAATGATATAATTATTTTTCATTTTTTAAGTAATTTTAAAGTTCTGTATCATCCAAAATCATATTAATAATGCTGTGTAAGATATATAATAAAAATTACCTTTGAATTACGTAGAAATTTTCACAAATAGAAAAAAATTAATTAAAGTTTGCTGGAAACTGCATACAACAACAACAAAAAAAATGTTTTGAATTGAGTTAAAAATTAAAAAAAATAAACTTCTAATTTAGAAGGTAATTTTCGTTTTTTAAATAAAATATAATACAAAATATTGCAAACTTTTATAAGATTTTAAAAAGCAAAGATGGTCAATACTCCGATAACTCACTCTAATTCTTATTTTAGTAATGAAAAGTCTCGCTACCGAGAATGCCCTTTCCGATTCAATTGATGCGATTGGAATCGTGTTTAATGAATTTAAGAGAAGACAGATATTATGTGTTTTTTCACCCGTAGCCTGGAAGATTTCGAGTTTGTTTTCGAGATTGTAGTACTTCTTTCGCTCTCTAGTATTTTTGATTTGTCTACCTCGGCTGCTTTAATACGGCATCTAGCTTATAGCTCGATAATTCGGCAATTCGCTTGGCTTTAATAATCAGGTTTATGAAGAAAAACTTCCTACTCGCAGACTTTATACTCGTTTGTAACTTTGCCCAATTTGCACAATCTGGCGTTACGCATTTATTGAAGCTACTGGACATGGTTAAAAATTAAGACAGCGTAAGCGCAATTATTCCATATATTACGGGTTCTGACAAGTAAAGAATTTTCAGAGTTCTGGCACAAATAACCTACGTATTGATTATCGACCATTTGTGACATGCCATAACGAGCAAAAATTTAAAAAAAAACTAATAGGTAGGTTTAAAATTAATAAATACAAATGTATTCTGACAGCGAATGAGATAATTGATATTTCCCGAGTTAAAAAAACAACCGGGATCCGGGATATCGTTTGAGAAACACTAGTTATTACTTTATATTTAAAAATTTGAAATACAATGGTGCCTCGTATAACGTACTTAATCCGTTCCAGGTGCACGTCCGTTAAGTGAGAAGTCAGTTATACGAAACGCATTTTCCCATAGAAATACATATTAAAACATATTATTCGTTCCGCAGCATAAAATAACCATACTGTACCATAAAAAAATGAAAATGGAGCAGTCACCAATTATGCCGAGTAGTCACGTGTTGTTAGGAGAAAGTGGAGGAACACTTTCTTCACACATTCATACAGATACAGACTTTTTACACAATGCAGAAGGTCTCTTTTTATTGTTTTTTAATCAAAGTCAGATCCAGGGGAGGATACCGGAGCTTGCAGGGTCAACTCCTCTTGTTCCATCCTTTTGTTTTTTGCCTGCTGGCTTCTTAGAAAATATGTCCAAGGTGGTCTGTTTCTCTCTCTCTTCTTCAACACCTGTCGGAAATGACGGGCAAGGGTGTCATTGTAGAGATCATTGATTTTGTTGGCCCTAACTGTGTTTGGATAATGAGTGTTGGTAAACTCCTGAACCTCTCCCCCCTTCGAGAAAAAAGTTTTTGTAAACTTTCACTCCTTCTGATGATTTCTTGGTTTGTTACAATTGAAATCACCTTTCTGTTATTTTAGAAGCCATGATTTGCAGACCACTTAAATAAATGTAAATACCCTGCACTGAGGGGATGTATAATACGTAATAAACAAGGGAGCAAGCTGAATCCCAACGAGACCTCTGTACTTCAGATATACTAATAATATATTATAATAATACTAATATATTATAAAAATAGCAGATTGTCATTGGCAACGGCAAAAGAGTGAAAACATCATTCGCACTTGTTCACAGAAAGTTTGCTGTTCGCAGCGTCCGTTATTCGAAACGTACGTTATACGAGGCACCGCTGTATTTTCAAACTGCTTATTTTTAAAATACAATACAATTAAAACATATAAGTAGGATATAGAAAATTATTAATCAAACATTTCAAGCAAACAAATAAACTCAAACATCGATGATGTAATGTTATGAATAAACCCGCTGCCATCTTTTCACTCCTGGATGCACTGTAATGCTCTGCCAACAGGGAAACAAGAGAGTCGGTTTTTAGAACTATATACAGTAAAACTTGTCTATGGCGACCACCCACGGTTCCTACAAAAAGTGGTCTTTTAGACAGGTGGTCGTCCAATACAGGTGTTGCTATAATACCGTATTTCCGTACGTATTTTGCGCACTTTTTAGCCATTTCTATTAAGCAAAACTCGAGATGAGCAAAAATAAGCGAATTTTTTCAAAGATAGGGCTATATTGGTATTGTATTTTATTCTTATCGGATAACCCGATTTACAGGAGTCGTCATGATATTATAAGACAGATTTAACACCAATACTTTAAAGATTAATACAATAGTCGCATTTTCTCGATTATAATGCACACTTTCTTTTTTCCGACTTAATTAATTCGACTCGGTTCTTTTCGTTCGCTCCTCAGTTACGTGTATTACGTCATCAATATAC